>NC_066885.1:26726268-26830083 GCF_022985175.1 Labeo rohita | reverse complement strand
ATCTGTGAATCTTTGTTTCGGAAGTGGACTTCTCCTTTAAGGGATGCCTTAGTCACAAAATTTTTACTGTGCACTGAAATGTGTGCTCCCTAAATAGCTGTGAAAACCAGGAAGCGTCGATGGTCACTACGTTACCTTATAGGAAGTTCTGAAGCTCAAAACTTAAGAGATAATTCACTACAAAATGACATGTGACCAATTTTAAAACACAAACCAATATCATATTTCAGCATAAACATACATCACTAGATAGGTAATGTCTAATCTAGCAAACATTTACAATTTATTTATGGCTGAAATCTTGCACATTCATGTAACAAAGTATTTATCATAATGCACTGTAAATAGCATTAAAAGAGATATTCATTTTAATGCTGTGTGTAAATATCAGTAGTGATTCTGTACAGTGAGGACGGAAATAGTCACCAGTGTGTAGTGAGCCACTGTCCTTATCAATGTCTGAATTTGTAAACAATTTATCAGTTCACAACCTAGCACACTATTAAAGGGGTCATCGGATGCTAAGTTCACTTTTTCATGCTGTTTGAACATGAATGTGTGTTGGCAGTGTATGTACAAATCTACACTATAATGATAAAAATCCATGCAGCGGTTTTTAATTAATCTGTAAAAATAATATCCCCTTTTTCAAATTGAGCTGTTCTCAGATGCCTGTCGTTGTTGCGTCACACCCGCAGAGGCCGCTCCCACGATAGTTGATTGACATGAGCGATTTACCTCGAATCAGCTGTCACAGTCCGCCCTCTTCGTTTCGATGCTGGAGCAGGGATGTAAGTTAGACAAGAATATCTCTGATTGAGTGATTGAGGTGTTGTGTTGCTGGATGAACATAATAATGAACATAGTGGTCATCATTTACTCCCGACATCTGAGCCGCTGAAGATGCAGTGGATTACGTTTGTTTGTGAATGGAATGCGCCTCCCGATCTACAAATCATTCATGATCCAGCTTCACTTACAGCAGAAGTGAGTATAAGGTTTTTTTTTTATGAATCTTTGCGATCGCCTTTCCTTATAACGTGGTAGTTAGGAAGTTTAGCGGCTAAACGCGGCTACATGCGGCTAACATAAACAATAGCATCTTTCCACAGAGAGAAGAGAGGGGCGGGGCGAGCAGAGCTCATTTGCATTTAAAGGAACAACCCCTTAGAATGAGATGATTTTTGCAGAGCTCATTTTGACAAGGTAAAAAGGGTGTTGTTTTACAAAACCATTGACAATTTTTATTCAAAGTATTTTAGAGACTTTTTATTAAGACCCTAAAGAATCATATCAACTTGTGGAAAATGGGCATCTGATGACCCCTTTAAGGTGACGCACCCTCTGTATGGCAGTGGACTTTGAGGGCCAGAGAAGAAGACTTTGAGAAGAACCCCTGACACACTAATTAATCACTCATGAAGAATGAGTACACTTTCATTTGAACAGAAATATGCAATATTTGACTCCTATTCAGTGCTTATTATTCAGTAGTTATTATTTTCTATTCCCTTTTATGTCAATCACAGCTAAATAAAACCAAAGTCCATTCAGACACAGGTCACTGCATCTTTTGCTGTGTAAGTTTTTTTTTTTTGTTGTTGTTTTTTTGTTTGTTTTTTTAATGTCAAGGTTCAAGGACCAGAAGACCAGAGATCAGGCAGAGATCTACTGATGCCCCTGAGGGAACTGTTTAACTAATGTGTTAGTTAAACCAAAAATTTTCAGCACTCACCTTCATGTCTTTCCAAACCTGTAAAACTTTTGGAAAGGTAGTAAAGACAGCATTAAAGTAAGCCATGTAAGCAATTAAGCCACCTTAATTTTATGAAGTGATATGAATGGTTTATATGCACAAAAATCATTGCATTTTTCATTGCATTGCATTCACACACATAAACAAAAATCTTATGGTGCTTTTGTGAAAATGTGTTGGAGATACCTAATGTATGAATAAAGACGTAATTTTGTTGTTGTTGTTGTTTTTTGCATACACAAGGCATCTGTTAAACATATCTTTATTTGCATTCTGCACAAAAGTTTCTTATGGGTTTGGAGTGACATGAGAGTAAGTAATTAATGGCAAAATTAGTATTTTTGGGGTGAAATATGTTCTAATGTGGTTAGAATTGGTCATTGTTCTGTTTTATAAACATTTTCAGTATTTCAAAGATTATTGTTTTGAAAAATCTGTTTCAAATAAATGCTGCTCCTTTGAAAGTTCTATTTGAAGAATACTGAAAATATGTTTTCCACAAAAAATATTGTGCAGCACAACTGTTTTCCACATTGATAATAATCAGAAATGTTTCTTGAGCAGCAAATCATATTAAAAATGTTTTCTGAAGGGTCATGTGACACTGAATACTGGAGTAATTATGATGAAAATGTAGTTCACATGAATAAATTACCTTTCACAATGTATTCATATAGAAAACATATAGTTATATTTTATGATTGTACTGTTTTTACAGCATGTTTAATCAAATGCAGGCTTAATTTGTGAGCAGGAAAGTGATTTTTACTTGAAAGATGTATTTAATGTGTCAATAAATGTTTTAGTACTCTTTTGTGAATTGTCTTATTTTGAATATGAGATAAATATAATCATGAATTTACGGTTGAAATTCGGCCTGAAAAAGACGTCTTTTTAACTTTCACTTTACAACCACATTTAGACGTAATTTGGACGTCTTTTTATAGACGTCTTTTCGACGACCTGAAAAACACGTCTTTTCGTCTTTCACTTTTCGACCAAATTTTCACGTTGTTTAGACGTCTGGCACTGTCGTCCTTTCGACGTCTTTTCGACGAGTTTTTGCTGGGTGGGCCTAATTCAGCACATCAGAATCAGCTAACCAAGGTTTTCACGATTAGTTCATATGCAGGTGTTTTTGATTAGGGTTGAAACAAAGCCTGCATCCCAATGTGCATACTATCCATCCTAAATTCTATGTGATAGTAGTAATTTTCAATAATATGTAGGGCACAAAGGGTGATAGTATGCATATTGGGACGCAGGGAAACTCTGATGGCACGGGCCCTCCGAGAACGGAACTGAACTGTATAGATTTATAAGAACATTGCGTTTAAAACAAATCTTAAACTAGTTCGATGAAGCTTTATTTGTTCTAGTAAAATGTACAGATTTTTTAACAACAATAGTTCATATCATGTACATAAAAAAAAAAAAAAAAAAAAAAAAAAAAAAAAAACTTGTATAGTTCATTTAAAGGGAAGAGTGGGCTGTACACTTTTACTCCAATGAATGGGCATATATCTCAGAATAGGTTCATTCTTTAAAGTTATTTCTTTAATTGACTGTAGACTGTAAAACTACATCATTGTTTCATTGCCAGAAAGAAATACAAAGCTCACTGTACAAACACTGTCCTTTTTTGACAACATGTCTCAAATATCACAATGGGCCTAGTACAATGTTCTATTATAGGTTTTTCAGCAAAGTAATTATAAAACAAAACAATTAATTACACAGCAAATATGTAAAAGAAAAAAAATGACAACATAAAAAAAACCTGTACATCTTGTCCCTAAAAGCATAAAAACGCAGTTCAACCATTCGTCAACGGGTGTGGTTTTAGCACTGTATGTTCACACATCTGTCCAACATTTAGGGGAAATAACTAAAATTTGAGTGACAGAATTCTAAAAACATACAAGGAAAACAGGCATTTATATAAATGAACCTTGAATAAAAACTTTCTAGTTACTCCTGTGTCACAACTTTTTATGTTGACAGAAAGTCGCCTTCATTTAATCATTCAGCTGAATGCTGCTCTTCTTCTGCACTTTGTCCAATCCAGATGAAACCCAGCAGTAGTTGTCAGCAGTGGCATTTTTCAAAGCGGCTTTTCTTGAACTTTTCAATCGGTAGGTGACAAAGACTGACATAAGCACAATGATCGCAATTAACGGAATAACTGAACCCAAGACACACACTAAAATCCAATAACTTTCGAGGAAACTTTCTTTGCGCTTACTAGAGTCCGTTTTACTGTTTGTATTGTTAAGAGCAGGGGTCTTGATTGTTGTCGGTCCAAAAGTGACAGGTAAATGACCCAATTTAGTGATGAACGCTTCTCTGTTATCTGGAGATTGAGTGCTTTGTGGTTTCTCTGTGGGGACCGGCACGCAGCTGATGCCATTTCTAGCCAAAATGAAGTTCTCCCTGCAGGAACATTTGAAACTACCCAAGGTATTGAGGCAGATGTCTTCACAGGGTCTCTGGATACATTCATCGATGTCCACACATGTCCTGCTATCGTTTAATGATGAACTGTAACCTGCGTGGCAGTAACAAGAGAATGAACCTTGTGAATTGAGACAGCCCTGTTGACATCTGGGTTCGGTGCATTCGTCCACGTCTTCACATTTGCCAGCAACAAGTCTGAAACCGGGTTTACACTCACAGAAATAGCTTCCCGGCGTGTTTTGACACCTGTGTTCACCGCAGGTATGCTGCTGACATTCATTGATATCAACGCAACTGACCTTGTCTTCAGCCAGATGAAATCCCTCCGCGCAGGTGCATGAAAACCCAGTAGCAGTCGGTATACACTTTGATTCGCAAGGTGAACTCTCGCAGTTATTTTTGAGAGCACAACTCACGTTATCATCCATCAGGTAGTAATGTTCACGACATTTACAACGAACACCTTCTCCTGGAGTGTCGAAACAAAAATGATCACAGCCTCCGTTTTTACGTTTGCAACTTCTATTTCGTGCGCAAACACGTTCTGAATTTGTCCAGCCAAAATTACCGTTTATGTTGTTACAAACTGGTGCAAAATATTCTGCATTCTCAGACCTGCCGCACTGTATTTCAGCCCAGGTCCCATGTGGTAACATCGCCAACCTTTCATTTGGATTTAGTGGTTCATCTAAGAACGGAACGTTATATGTGACAGAGCTTGTTTTTTCTAACACTATCGGTTTGCACATGCCCTTGAATCGAAATTTACATATATAAAATGCGCGTTCTCTACATGAGCCGTCTGACCACCCGAGACCATCTTCCAGTGAAATCGACACGCACCTTTTTTCCGTGCACGTGCTCAAAGGTTTCTTATTCCAATTGGAATATTTGGAATCTGTCGGCTCTGACGTCCATCTGAAGCCGCGTAACTCCTTAGTGAAATCAGTGCAGTTACTTTTCAGCAACTCAAGTCCGATCCAAACTTTGGAGTTACGGATGTTGTGTTCTTCTGCTGCTGAAAGAACCGATTTGATGCTCTGAAGTTCATTTTCATTTCTCATAGTAACCAAATTGCCGCCGGTGTTGACACAGTCCTCTAAAGCTTTTTCAAAATGTTTCTCCTCCAAATGCAACGTAAGGCAAGCCTCAGCTGTGCAGGTCGTGATCACTCGATTGGTTCCGCCAGCGACAAAACAGCACATCAGAATCAGTATGCGCATCATCCCGTCAGTATCATTAATGACTCCGTACTTGCTTTGTGGAGAAAATATTCAGTTCATCTCAGAGAATGGAGAAGGGATTGTTCAAGTACCAAAACATGTCTCAAACTGATGCATCCTGTTTAGTGAATAACCTACAGAGGAAATCATTTTAAGCAGCAGGCTTCTTATTGTTTTGACTACTTCCCCAGAAGTATCAGCCTATGGCAGCTCACAACGTGACAGTAGTCCAATTTTAGATGTACACTGAGCACCTGATTTAGATAATAAGAAGTATATTTTATAGAGCCAGATTGATACTTTTAAGTGGGCTATTCACACTTTGGTTTAAGATATTCAAGTTTTACAACGCCAGTTGTCCAATGAAGAATCATATTCACACCATTAACCATGGGAGCTGACCTACTGGATCATATGGACTACAGAGATCCATAAATCAGAGGTCATATAATAAGTGCCCAGTCTAACCTACTATTAAAGAGCTAGCAAGTATCCAGCTTCAGTAAAGAAATATAGATGTTCTTGTGTCAACAGCATTCTAAATAATGATTAAACAATAATCTGATAATTTTGAATCTGACGAAACTGGGAGAGATGAAGCATGAAGAAGCAGTCTTTCATAAATTAGGATTCACAAATTAAAGTTCTCACAAAGAGGGAACAATTCTTGCGAATTACGTTGTCAGTTTGTTGTATTTCTATTGCATAACATTTTTGATGAATTACTTTACTAATCTCATATAATGGTATGTATGACCCATGAAATCGCAAAAATGTAAAAGGATAACAACAAATATGAACTAAATGTTTGAAACCAACATATAAAACTATTGCCGGTATTTATAGACCTTGTGACAAGTCACCCCAAATGGAGAATGAAGAAAGACTGCATACAAAAGTTTTTTTTTTCTTTTCTTTTTTTACATGGAAACACACAACATTTCTTGCCATTGTGTCTGTTGATAAAAAATCTATCCGTGGATCACATCCTGTGTTTGTGTTGAGCAGTACACAGTAAACCTCTGTTTGAATGGGAGGAAATGACCTAAGACACCCTTCCGGTGGGCCCTTTAGACCCAATGTCAGTGAAGTAGAAGTCGCTTATTTTTTCTTAGTGAGCAGGAATTGTGCTCTTTCCTAACATTGTCTTTATTGAATTGCCAAAGTTAGCGTGAAAGCAAATATTAAACTGTGACGACAGATAAGGAACTTCATCAGAAATATAATAATTAAAAAAAATGGATGCTTTTGGTGAGTCATGTTGGTGAAGCCCATGCTCATAAACAAGATTAGCAATATTTTATTGGAGTACACAGATCAACCCATTGTCTCTCTTCATATCTCTCTCTCGCTCTCTCTTTCAAAACAGAAAACATCCATGGATAAAGAAACATCTGCTTTTGTCCCATGAGCTCTGATTTTCGTCTGGTGTAAATAGTAACCTTCCTCTTTGGGGTTTATTTATTTTTCAGGGATCTCTATTCTTTATTGAGGATCCATATAACCTTCCACACAAATTTATCACACACTCTTCATGCTGGTTGTAATCCAAGAAGTAACCAAAGACTGTTAAAACAGGGTATAGCAAATATAGGTGAGCATAAATATTAAATAAAAACGTACTGTTGAATTTCTGTAAGGCATGGCCTGTCAGCATACAGTTCATAAAGGGAACTATATTCAGTAACGTTCATTCCAAACAGGAGGAAAAAAACACGATATTACATAAAAATATAACAAGTTCGCATTATACTGTCATAAAGATATGAGGATTGCAGGTGACGATGGGATTTAAACTTTTAAATGTACTAATTTAGTGACCTCTGGTGGAGAACTGGTGACATTACGCCTGTGTATATCCGTTTATATGAGTATCAATCTACTATCAATTTATTATGTAACTAGCAGTAGAAAACTACGCAGAGCATTTTTGTCCCGAGAATACGTAAGGGCTCTTTTCATCCTTTTTTAACATTTATTCCACAAACAAACAAGAAACCTATAGACTAGAAATTGTCAATTTATATCCTACTGTTTGTACAACAGCATACTTTTACATATGAGCTAGTTTAAATATTTTATCAGTGCATATCAGTGCTCCACTGAAGATAGCAATGTGCTTGCTCATGTCTGTCTGTTTTGAACTCACTTTGCACTTTTGCACAATGCAGATTATAAAATAAAAAAATATGTTTTTGTAGACTTTTTCAGTCTTGAGTGAATCAGTGTGCGGTTAGCCACCCTCTTGTTCATTTTCAAGTATCCCATTGGCTCTACGCACCTGCAGTAAAAGGACTTATTTTTTCCTGTCTGAAGCGCTACAGTTTTTTTCAAGTTTTATCAGTGCATACATTTAAATGTATGTATTGTATGTGTACAAAATCCATTTATCCCAATACTTAATACATTTTTCCAAATTAAGTCTAACAGCAAATATAAGTCTCTATATTTTATTTACAATTTCCAACCATTGGTCTCCTGATGGAGGGTCAGTCTGCAACCATTTACAAGTTATGACTTTCCAACTGCTTGCTAAAAGCATTTTAATGTTTTTAAAGTATTTTTCATTGTCTAGAACTGTTTTAGGTATTTTTCCTGGGTACAGTGAAGTTAATGAAAAATCCAACTCCTCCCCAGTTATCTTCCACAATTTCAGCTGCTACTTCATGGGATGGACTGGGAATAAAAAATGGCCCTGGATTTTCTTCCAAATAGGCCCACCACACCTAACAGTTGTTACTATCTCACAATACTACAGCAGTGCTATCACATTTATAGCAAATAACATCACAAAACTACGGTGGCTGAGAGAGCTCAACGTGCTGCAACTTAAGAAAACACATGCAAACCGAAAAAACGACAACAAATTAAGAAAACATCTTCATCAGTTTGACAACACAGGCGCTGCAAATCCTCGCAACGCAAACACAAATACGTAAACGCACTGCAAATTCTCACAACACAACCACCTTTTAGTCACCGACAACACTTTATTTTTTTTCTATTTGCATGTTTTCTTAAGTTGCAGTGTGTTGAGCTCTCTCGGCTCAACACACTGCAACTCTCTCGTCAACGTCACTTTAGCTGACACGTTTTCTTTGATGATGAACCAGCCGGGCCGATGGCCAGTTTGCCCCTGTTCATGCCGGTAAGGTTGCATTTTTAAACATGCCCATAAAATATAAAAAAATGATTAGCCCCTGAGGTTTGCCTCCAACAAGGGTCCAGACTCTATCCACCTGTGAATTGCTGTTAATTTAGAAGTTATAAAAGATAGTATTATATCTGCAGTCATCACTCTTAAAAATAAAGGTTCTTTATTGGGATCGATGGTTCCACGAAGAACCATGAACATCCATGGAACCTTTAAAATGCAGAAAAGGTTCTTTATAGTCGAAAGAGGTTCTTTAGATTTTTAAAATGTTCTTCAAAATGGTTCTTTTAAGAACTGTTCACTGAAAGGTTCTTATATGGTATCACTTTAAAAACACCCTTTTGGAACCTTTATTTTAAAGAGTGTTCCTTTGTTTCATCTGAGAGTTTGATTCTTTCTCCTATTTTCTGTTTTACATAATTTGAAGTATGATTTTTGTCAAACTACTGTCAAACTACTGTATATAAACTTTGTACAGTAATCATACTTGATCTGAGTTGACTGTGTTTTATTTGCATATGGTGTACTGGCATGGCAAGGATCTGTCACAAGTGTTCATTTGCCAAGAAATGTCAAACATTCTATGCTTACTTGATGCCAAGTGCAATACATATTGTACAGTACAGCAGTAAAATGGGCCAATATGGCTAAAATTATTATTTATAATAGATAATAAATAAATATATTAATTGCAGATAACATCAAGTGTACACTAACCAAAATTATAAATGCAACACTTTTGTTTTTGCCCCCATTCTTCATGAGCTGATCTTAAAGATCTAAGACTTTTTCTATGTACACAAAAGGCCTATTTCCCCTCAAATATTGTTCAGAAATCTGTCTAAATCTGTGTTAGTGAACGCTTTTCCTTTGCCAAGATAATCCATCCACCTCACAGGTGTAGCATATCAAGATGCTGGTTAGACAGCATGACTATTGCACAGGTGTGCCTTAGGCTGGTCACAATAAAAGGCCACTCTAAAATGTTCAGTTTTATCACACAGCACAATGCCACAGATGTTGCAAGTTTTGAGGGAGCGTGCAATTGGCATACTGACTGCAGGAATGTCCACTAGAGCTGTTGGCCATGAAGTGAATGTTAATTTCCCTACCATAAGCCGTCTCCAAAGGCGTTTCAGAGAGTTTGGCAGTACGTCCAACCGGCCTCACAACCGCAGACCATGTGTAACCACAACAGCCCAGGACCTCCACATCCAGCATCTTCACCTCCAAGATTGTCTGAGACCAGCCACCTGGACAGCTGCTGCTACAATCGGTTTGCATAACCAAAGAATTTCTGCACAAACTGTTAGAAACTGTTTCAGGGAAGCTCATCTGCATGCTTGTCGTCCTCATCGGGGTCTCGACCTTACTGCAGTTCGTCATCATAACCGACTTGAGTGGGCAAATGCTCACATTCGATGGCGTCTGGCACTTTGGAGAGGTGTTTTCAAGGATGAATCTCGGTTTTCACTACACAGTACAGATGGCAGACAACGTGTATGATCTCGTGTGGGTGAGCGGTTTGCTGATCTCAACATTGTGGATCGAGTGGCCCATGATGGCGGTGGGGTTATGGAATGGGCAGGCGTATGTTATGGACAACAAAAACAGGTGCATTTTATTGATGGCATTTTGAATGCACAGAGATTCCATGACGAGATCCTGAAGCCTATTGTTGTGCCATTCATCCACGACCATCACCTCATGTTGCAGCATGATAATGCACGGCCCCACGTTGCAAGGATCTGTACACAATTCCTGGAAGCTGAAAACATCCCAGTTCTTGCATGGCCAGCATACTCACCGGACATGTCACCCACTGAGCATGTTTGGAATGGGCATATATGACAGCGTGTTCCAGTTCCTGCCAATATCCAACAACTTCGCGCAGCCATTGAAGAGGAGTGGACCAACATTCCACAGGCCACAATCAACAACCTGATCAACTCTGTGTGAAGGAGAATGTGTTGCACTGAGTGAGGCAAATGGTGGTCACACCAGATACTGACTGGTTTTCGGACCTCCCCAATACAGTAAAACTGCACATTTTAGAGTGGTCTTTTATTGTGGCCAGCCTAAGGCACACCTGTGCAATAATCATGCTGTCTAATCAGCATCTTGATATGCCACACCTGTGAGGTGGATGGATTTTCTCGGCAAAGGAGAAGTGCTCACTAACACAGATTTAGACAGATTTGTAAACAATATTTAGGAGAAATAGGCCTTTTGTGTACATAGAAAAAGTCTTAGACCTTTGAGGTCAGCTCATGAAAAATGGAGCAAAAACAAATGTGTTGTTTATTTTGGTCAGTGTAATTCATGGCATGATCGTTATAATTATGAAATGTAAGTAGAGGGCAACATTCAAAGCAAGTCCAAGCATGATAAACTGATACCTGCTGATCTGAATGCAGGACTAAAGTGCACACATAAACTGTGATTGTATCTTACTGTGAAACATGTTGGCCAGCATTTTTTTCTGTGGCACATGTGAAAGATTTCAGTTTCTCAGAATGACAAAGGCTCAGATGAGCTTCTGCCAATCACTTCTTTTGTTAATAAACACAAAAGCTTGGAGTTGGGTGGAGCTTCTGCAGGTGTTTTAAAAGCATGAAGTAGGGCAAAAGTGTGTAAAAGCCAGTCACAGAGAAGACTACCAGTCATTTGGGTGAAATTTATTGTTCCTGTGATTTGTTGCATCTTTGAAGGTACATATACATTTTATTTATTTCAGTAATGCACAATTAAAGTTCATTAATCTAATAGGAAGATCTATATTCTAGATACAAACTTGTTGGCTGAAAACACTTTATACTAATGAAAACTGTTCGAATTGTGTTAAAACTTATATGAATTTAATTAAATTTAATTTTCATTAGGCTGTAATCTATGCAAAGTAAAGTACTAGTGTGCTAGCCTATATTTACAGATGCATTGAGTTGTCAGGGTACATACATCTTTTAAATGAGTTTCAAAATGAAGAGTTTGTGGCTGGGATTTCTGGTGGCAGGGAATGTCTTGTGGTAAATTTGCTGGACATCAATGTGATAGATCACAGGTATCAGACTCAGTTCTTGGAGGGCTGCAGCCCTGCAGAGTTTGGTTCCAACCCTGCTCCAACACACATACCATGTAGTTTTCAAATAAGCCTGAAGAACGTGATTAGCTGGATCAGGTGTGTTTAATTAGGGTTGAATCTAAATTCTGCAGGGCTGTGGCCCTCCAGGAACTGAGTTTGACACCCCTGTGACAGAGGTAACTTTTATTACAGCATTGTCATCTGCATTGTTATTATATTTCCCTCTTATTCAGAAAAAAAAATACAGACAGATTTTGAAATGTCTCCTCCAGTGGTTACACATGGCATGTGCTTAAAAATCATAAACGACCGCAACATGAAAGGTGGCATGGGCTCTGAAACAAATCCTTTGAAGTTCATGGATCAGGACTACGACTTTTTACAAGACTACTGTCTCAAGACAAGACAGAGATTTGTTGATGAGTTTTTCCCACCAGATCCCCGTTCCATTGGTGAAGGGCTGCTGGATCCAGATGTCATGGCCAGGGTGGAGTGGAAAAGACCAACGGTATGTAGGCAGACCTGCGGTTTGCTTGAGGCATCAGTATGTATTCTGACAACATTACACAAAATATACACTTTTGTTGAAAGCTAAAAGAGTCTTATTTAATGTCAACTGACTGTGACAAGCTAAACGTTTTAAATTTGACCTGTAGTCACATATACAGCAGATGAAAAAGAGAATGACATTGCCAAAAACACCATCAACTGAAATATCCCTTTTACAGAATGCATCAGTTGACCAATACTGAAGGTATATAATTTAATTTCTTTCAGGTATTGTATCCAAATGTGGCTGAATTTATTGTAGAGACCGTGTCCAGGTTTGACTATGCCCAAGGGAATGTAGGTATGTCTGGGTAACCACAATATTGTTTTAGACAAATGTCCTGCAGAGTTTAGCTCCAGCCAGCACCAACACACTTAGGAGACCAGGGGTGTCAAACTCCGTTTATTTCCAACTCTGCACCAACACAGTTTGCGTCTGGGATTTCTGGTGGCAGGGAATGTCATGTGATAAATTTGCTGAACATGAATGTGATAGAGCACAGGTGTCAGCTCCTCAGTTTGTGGAGGAACGCAGCCCTGCAGTTTTTATTTCCAACCCTGCACCTACACACAAACAATGTAGTTTGAGAATAAGCCTGAAGGACTAGATTATCTGGATCAGGTGTGTTTAATTAGGGTTGAACGTGAACTCTGCAGGGCTGTGGCAGGAACTGAGTGTGACACCTGTGCTGTAGACACTCATTAGCTGGTTCAGGTGTGTTTAATTAGGGGTGATTTAGTTTGCCCTGGGAAACTTTTCCACCATTTTCAATTCAAAAACATAAAAAGACTCTTCCCTAAACGTTGATTACATTTGCACAAAACTTGGCATGTGTAATTCTAAGATCCTCATTAAAAATGTTATTAAAAGAATTTTGAATTTGAAGTGTTGCAAAGACATACGCCAATTAAATGGCGTATATATGCTTCAAGTAATTCCCAAACTTAACAAAACGTGCATCAGAACATGCCTATAGAGGATGCTACAATGAAAAACTTGTCATATGGAAAATTAAACTTAAAGTGTATTTTCTAATCTATACACCAAGATATTTAATTCACTGTGGCAACTGTTTTTTTTTCTTCTTCTTAGGAAACTGTTGGTTTCTGGCCTCTGTTGGGGCTCTGACATTTCAAACCAAGTTATTACATAAGGTCATTCCAGATGGACAATCATTTAACCACAATTATACTGGATTATTTCACTTCAGGGTAAGTTTCTTTTTTTTTCTGTGACATAATTTTTTATTATTCAGCATCAAAACCCCAAGCAATAGCAATTCCTGTTTTGTGATTCATTGTATCAGTTGTTCACTCACTGTTCTTCTAATATATATTTACAGTTCTGGCGGTTTGGAAAATGGTATGACGTTGTGATTGATGACAAGCTGCCAACATACAATGGCAAGCTGATTTTTGTGAGATCAAAAACGTATAATGAGTTCTGGCCTGCCTTGCTGGAGAAAGCGTATGCCAAGTAAGTGCCTGTATATCTTTTTGTGTGACTTTATAAAGTATCATCTCAAGTATATGTAAGCAATAGTGCTGTTGTATTCAATATAAGCACAGCTGTAATTTGACTTGATTGTCTTCAAATTTGTCTGTTATACTGAGGAAAACAACTGTGCTACAATGATTGTTCCAGGGTGTGCGGCTCCTATGCTGACATGCATACTGGTCGAGTATCTGAGGCCCTCTTGGACTTTACCGGTGGGGTTCATATGCACTATGAACTGAAAACAGCTCCTACTGATTTGTGGGAGATAATGTTAAGGGCTTACCAGTCAGAGGCCATTATGGGCTGTGAAACTCCACCAGGGGTAAACATAGTGTGATTATATCTAACACACATGGTCATGGTAAACTAAAAACATAAATATTTTATTGTGCCTTCTTTGACTATATTAACCATTCCAAAAACTGTTCTCCTAGACACCTATTTTAGTAAAGAAATTTGGGATTCCAAGTAACTTTAACACTTTAAGACTTTAACCGTCTGTCCCCTGATAATTTTTCTGTTTTCACATAATCAGAATGAGAACCGGTTACCAAATGGCATAGTCCTGGGTCATGCTTACACTGTGACAAAGGTTTATCAGGTAAGACTGCAGAAAATCAAGTCTTGGCGTGCATCAGATTTTGTCATAAGCTACCAAGATAAATATTTTAAAAACAAAAGATGACACCTGGATTCCAGCCAACATGATCCAACACACCCACTCTTTGCATGTTTATACTTGATTTGACCTTTTAGTGATTGTTCTGCTAAGACCGTAGAGAGAAAAGATAAAATCTCTTTGGTTTGTTGAAATGTATTAAAAATCAAATCAGGAGTGTTCAAACATTTTTAATGCCATAGACCCCAAAGTCCTCTTTTTTCCAAGCTTCCCTGATGGCCTCCTCTGTGTCTGAGCCTAACATTGCTCCCATCATTACAGGGTCACTAACATACATGCTGCTTCCAGTGCTTACATCATATGACTGCCCATGTGGTTGACTTGACGGTGCTCCCCTCAGTTGGAGGGTCCCCTATGAACTCCATGATGCAGTCATACCAGGTCGCTAGGCCTATTCACAGCCTCCTTAACAGCACAGAGTGCTTTCTAAAACCCACGTTTGTGGAAAATGCACACATTCAGCCTCCTGTGCACTTTCTAGAATCCCTATATTTTCAAGGGTCACATGCTACCAGCATCGTAGCTCAGGCCTGTGGCCGGAGGGGATAGCGCCTCCGACAGCCGCTGATGTGTCTAAGAGGTGGCTTTTATGGTTATGCTGTACAGTTGGTACTTACTGCTCACCATGGTACATGGCATGCACTCCCCTCAGCATGGCAGCATGGGTATTCCATTTCCCATAGCGACCACTAGAAGACACAATCCGAGTTCCCTTGGAAGGGAATGTCTAAAGTTAAGCATGTAACCATGGTTCCCTGAGAAGGGAATGAGACACTATGTCCTCTTTTCTACGAGCTTTAGATGTAGAAGTGGATGACGTATTCTCCTGGTGTCCTTTTATACTGAGTTCACCCCGGTATAGTGACGCAGGCTGTCGACACAGTGTCTTGTTCCCTTCTCAGCGAACCATGGGTACATAGAAACTGTTTTTTTTTTAGTCCACAGATTGAAGCACCACCCTCCATCCTCCACCCCAAATCCATAAAAGAACTTTATTTGGGCTAGGAGTGCATCTGACTGTGATTAGGCTAGTCTTAATTAGCAACTGGCAAGAACTGGCAACCCTGATTGCTGCCAGCTATATCGTTTAATGTATTAACACATTAAGCAAGGACCTCATCTGCAAGTTGCTTCAGGGAGATTTTTCAGAATCCTTCATGGATTTCATAAGGTTTTTTTGTGTTAGAAAGTGTGTGTAAACTTGCTGGGAAAAATCTTTTACCGTCCATTGAATTCAACAAACTACTGAAACTAAACAGTATGCATTTTACTTCAAAATTCTTGTAAAAGTATTGCAGAATTGTAAAATGTAACATTCTGTCAATAATCTACTATAGATGTTGGTAATATTATAAAGGTTTGCCACATTTTTACACCACTAAATATGCTGCTGAAATCATGCTCAACAGGTCATGAGTGGTAGAGACCCAGTTCAGCTGGTTAGATTGTTCATCCCATGGGGAGACAGTGAGTGGAATGGAGACTGGAGTGACAAGTAAGCTCTGCTTTTATTCAACATCATAGCAGATAACCAACTAACAGAACAACTGGCAGTAAATCATAAAACAACAAGTTGTTCTGCAAGAAGAAAGGGAATTAGACATGCAGTCCTTAACACACAAAAACCGTGAAATACTGTGAAATTTATTAACTGTCAAAGTTATTCTTTGTCCTGATGATTATTTTGAAAAATTCTTTTAGATCACCTTTGTGGAACACAGTGAGCGATGAGGACCGCAAACAACTCCTTGTGCATGAAAATAGAGAGTTCTGGTGAGCATGAACCGTGCTTTCATATACATTATTAAAATGTACTAAAACACAAAATACATTTTGTCTAGAATTTACTTAGGAATTTTCTTTTTTTGCAGGATGTCAATGAAAGATTTCCTTAAAACATTTGACAACATGGATATCTGCTGTACCTCTCCTGATTTTCTGGAAGAGCAGTCTGCTTGTCACTGGACTTCCAAACACCACCATGGGAGCTGGGTTACTGGGAGCACAGCTGGAGGCTGCATGAATCATCCAGGTGCATTTTCTGAATTGTAAAGGTAGTCATCAATGCAAATCTGCTTCTAACACCCCTCTCCTGTGATTGTAGACACCTTCTGTAAAAACCCCCAGTTTTGGTTGAGGATTAGTGAGCTTGATAAAGCCTGTGAACAGGGTCAGAAGAATGTTCTGGTGTCCCTCATACAGAAACCTGACAAGAGACACAGACGACACGCTGCACACCATGGCATCGGCTTCTGTGTGTTTGCAGTCAGTATTTTAACAAGACAATAAACATGGCTGTACAGTGCATGTATGATGCTTTTGTGTTTTATGTGTAACATTTATTATTTTTTTTAACTTTCACAGATTCCACCCGAGGCAAGTAAAATATACTCTGTTTCTGGTGTTAATCACATTGGTTTGAAAACATGTACAGTGTATTTTAGGTTGTATCAATACGCATTACATGATTTGTTATACCTTTCTGACACATTAATTTGACGTGTTCAGTGAAATAAATTTTTGTTTCATTTTCCGTTAGATGAGATCTGAGGGAAAGTTTGGATCAAGCTTTTTCTCTACAAGAAAGCCTGTGGTAACAAGCGGGCACTTTCAGGATGCAAGACAGGTGATGAAATTCTTTAGGCTGGAGCCAGGAGAGTATCTCATCGTACCGTCCACATACTATCCCAATAAGAGTGGAGAATTCATTCTGTCTATTCTCTGCAAAAATGAGATCCACATTCAGTAAGTTGCATGAAGACACTGAAAGACTTTTATGCTTTTATGCTTTAAATAAGATTAAAATGTGAAGTCAACCTCTTGGTTGAAAACTGACTAATTTATACTCCAAAAATGTTTACAATCAAATTCTGTTATCTGGGTTAAAAGTTTTATTATTATTATTATTATTATTATTATTATTATTTTTTTTTTTTTTTTAATTCAGAAAGGACACAGAAAAAATGGAGAAAGATTTTCTTGTGGATCTTTTAGGCAGCTCTGAGACACTTTGCATGGTATTTCTCCTGCTCTTTTTCTAACAAAAATTCACTCATCACTAAATGAAAACTTAACTTAAAGTGAATACCTGATTTTTTTTTTAAGGAGCCTTGTCACAAGTCCATTGTTTTTGAATGTTGGTGCTACTTCTGCTATATTTTCACACTTGAAACAATAATTTGGTATTCCTCTTGTACCATTGTCCTCTTTTATGCCAAGAAATAAGTCACTTGGCAGTTCTCTTCCAAGTGGTTTCATTGTCGAAAGCATTAAGTCTGAGTATCAGTAGGCTCTAAAACACTGTCAGGAAATTACTTGTCTTTATAAGTTTGATTCAGTATACTTACCTGTTGTTAAAAAATAGCCTTAAACCTACACTTTATTTTACTTATTTTTTTAAGTTGTATTTAGTAACTTTCAGGAGAGTGTACTCATTTTTGCAACACACCATTTTATCACTTTGATAAGAATATCTTATTTTGTTGAAAAAATGGAGAAAGATTTTCTTGTGGATCTTTTAGGCAGGTCTGAGGTAATAATACACTGAATCATTTTGTAAAAGTTTTAATATTCACTTTAGGGGTGTTGTGATATACCGGTATTGGTTATAATCGTGATATTTAAATTTTAAAAAAAAATGTTGTGTTAATTAGGAGTTGTGCAATTCACTGGTTTCTGGGATATTTGAAAATTAATACTATACATGAGATAATATGACACATAATAATCCATCACCAGAGCCATTATGGAGCGTTAAAATCTCAAGTGTGATTTGTTTCATTCATACTTGACACCGGAGGGCACTCTAGCGCAGAAAGTCCACAAGCGACACTTATAGGCGTAATAAGCCAAATTACTTACCAGGAAATCCCTTATATTTTATATATATTGTGCTTGTTTGCTAGTTGTTAATGAAACAGTTCAGTCCTAGCTGCCACTGAAACAATATTCTCTTCATTGCCTTTTCTCATGTTCAGCTCAGATACAATGAGGAAGTGGATGAAAGATCAAAAACTAAAACTTTGTTTCGACAATATTCTGATCAGGTAAATATGAAAGCTAATATATTATTTTAAAAAATCCTTAATTAACAATAACAATATATGTGCTTAAGAATATCTAAGCTTAAATCTCTTGTATGTCTTCTTTGGAAACAGTACAAAGTTGTTGATGCTGAGAAACTTCAACAGCTTCTTCATGAAAACCTACTTAGAGGTGAATGTTTTAAATATCCTGTCTGTTCAACAGGAAATACACTGTAATTCAGTCTTTTGTATGTCTTTTAGGTAATAAAAACACTGAAGGATTTGGCCTGGAATCATGTAGAAGTATAATTGCTATGTTTGATATATCCTTTATTCTTTGAGCATGTAATAATAAACTTTAAAATAATATTTTGAATGATGATGATTTATCTCCCAGGTTCAGTTTGTATTTGCAGTCATATTATAAAGAAACATTTTAGCTCTAGAAATATTCCATGACTGTAACAATAACAATAGTTCAACGTTACTGGAAGACTTTGTGGACCAGAATTCATTCGTCTATGGAACCGTATCATGACGTACAAGGTGAGTGGATTTGAGTCTGGAATTTAGCTACGCATTTTTTTTTTTACCATATTAAGACAAGAAATTTAGCTTGATAGAAAGATTTTTATCAAGAATAATTTTTCAAGTATTTTTACAGGATATCTTCTACAGCATGGATTCTTCCAAAGATGGCGTTCTGTCTTTAAATGAACTGCAAAATGCATTAGAGAAAACAGGTTGAGACTCATACAGTTAATATTTTGCTCTGGTGAACTGTTGTTGAACTTTTTGCTAGTTGTAGGTTAATATGCAATATTTGCATTATCTTAAATGTTACTGCCAGCATACACAGAGGTTTTGATATAATATTGATATACTGATGCACTGTAATATGTCCATCAATGCAAGGTGTGTTGCATTGATACTGTCTTTATGTCATGGTCATTGTACCCTAGGCCTGCATCTAAATGAAGATATCCTGAATCTCATGTTTGTGCGGTATGGTGGTGCTTCTGAACGGATTTCCCTGGAGGGTTTCATCTGCCTTGTCATGCGTTTGAATTGCATGGCCAGTGAGTAGAAATCCAGTGTACTGGACAGAAATTGTTGTAATACAATTTTAATTTTATGTTCAGGAAAATAAAGTAATTATATATACAGTGCACAGCATAAATGATTACACCCACTCTAAAACTTAACAAATTCAGCAATTACTCCTTACTTATAAGACATTATAAGTTAGGGTTCTTTGGAGACATAATGTTCCAACAAGCCTGCTTGATCAATTACCAAAGAAGAATGTCAAAATTATTCAACAAAATAAGATATTCTTATCAAAGTGATAAAATGGTGTGTTGCAAAAATGAGTACACTCTCCTGAAAGTTACTAAATACAACTTAAAAAAATAAGTAAAATAAAGTGTAGGTTTAAGGCTATTTTTTAACAACAGGTAAGTATACTGAATCAAACTTATAAAGACAAGTAATTTCCTGACAGTGTTTTAGAGCCTACTGATACTCAGACTTAATGCTTTCGACAATGAAACCACTTGGAAGAGAACTGCCAAGTGACTTATTTCTTGGCATAAAAGAGGACAATGGTACAAGAGGAATACCAAATTATTGTTTCAAGTGTGAAAATATAGCAGAAGTAGCACCAACATTCAAAAACAATGGACTTGTGACAAGGCTCCTTAAAAAAAAATCAGGTATTCACTTTAAGTTAAGTTTTCATTTAGTGATGAGTGAATTTTTGTTAGAAAAAGAGCAGGAGAAATACCATGCAAAGTGTCTCAGAGCCGCCAAAAGCTATGAAAAGAGCGACACTTTATCTCACAGAGTACGACACAGCCTGCAGAAGTGACAAGTGTGGTTGTTGTCATCACTAGAATTACCTACTGTAGCCAATGCACAATAAACTCATTTAACCTCTTCCAAGGCCCAACAAAATATAGACTTCTGGGAATCCATACTCTAGTCTCAGGAGACCAAGTCAATTATTTTGGATCCGAAAGCATCCAAAATGTCCTGGTGTTGCTAGAGGAGGAGTACAGTGAAATGTACAGTGGTAGTAAAGCCCTTATATTGGGATTTATGAGTGCTGAAGGTGTGAGGGAGTTGTGCTTTGTCAACGCTGTCATGAATTCACACGCCACTGTGTGGTGTAATACAACAAATTAAAAACAGAAGATGCTACCCTCTCCTTATTCCTTGCATTATTGGGCATTTTTTCAGCATGACAATGAAGATACTCATTCTACCAAGGTGAAAATCTTTCAGTGGACATATTTCACTCAATCTTAATGCTCTTGAGCGGCTGTGGGGGATTCTGTAGAGACGAGCTGAGCAAAACTCCATTAAAGATCGCGGCATTTAAAGAGCTCGTCCTCCAGGAGTTAAACAGGACAGATGTAAAAAAATTATCATGAACTTGTACACTCAGTGCCAAGAAGGGTAAGAGCAGTATACTTAAAATTCTGGAGGATACTAAGAATATTATACATTTGCTGAATTAAATCTATGGTGTACTCATTTCTGCAATCCTTCTTTTAAACAAAATTGGCTAATTTATTGAAAATATTGGAATATGTGACCCTGGATCACAAAACCAGTCATAAGGGTCAATTTTTCAAAATTGAGATTTATACATCATCTGAAACCTGAATAAATAAGCTTTCCATTGATGTATGGTTTGTTAGGATGTGGCAATATTTGGTCAAGATAGAACTATTTGAAAACCTGGAATCTGAAGGTGCAAAAAAATCTAAATATTGAGAAAATTGCCTTTAAAATCGCCCAGATAAAGTTCTTAACAATGTATGTTACTAATCAAAAATTAAGTTTTCATATATTTACAGTAGAAATTTTACAAAATATTTTCATGGAACATTATCTTTACTTAATTTCCTAATGATTTTTGCCATAAAAGAAAAATCAACAATTTTGACCCATACAATGTATTTTTGGCTATTGCTACAAATATACCCCAGCGACTTAAGACTGGTTTTGTGGTCCAGGGTCACATATATTTTTTTGTTTTTTATTAAATATATGTATAATACATTTAAATTTTGCCATCTTTTCATGAATTTATTAGTGATAATTAAGATAATACATATTTTATATTTATTCAGAGGGGGTGTACTCATTTATGCTGTGCACTGTATATATTGTGCCATTAAATAACAGTAATTTACTGGCAGTAAGGTACTGTTAATTTACAGCTCTCAACCATTAATTTACAGCTCTTACTTTTACAGTATTTCACCATAATTCTACCATATAAATTAACTCTGCACCCGTTGCTTCAAACAGTTTGCTTAAAAACTAGCATCCATACAATGTTAGCACTGTGAACTTATTCCATTTGCATTCACTGAGAAGGAATGTTTCTTAGTATAAAACTGCAACCACTTAATGTGTAATAGTAAAATAACTAAAAACATGACTTTAACTCAAATTGTTGCAGTGAATTGTTAGCTATAACACACATGTATGTGCTGAAGTACTTAAAGAGATCATCACTTAATCAGCAACTCCACAGTTACTGTCTTTAAATAAAGCACAAAACGTCAGTGTTTGTGACTCATCATTGAATGAAGCGCAGGCTCTACTCTCCAGCAAAATAGTGCTCCGCAAAATTAAATTAAACTAACAGATCTCTCTTATGCAAAACATATTAATACAGATCAGTTAAATTTTTACTCTCCTTATCAGTTCATGACTTTGCATAACTGTTTTCTGTGGACCTTCACTAATATTGCAGTGAAAATAACTTTTTTCATTTAGTTAATCTGACTCTTACGTTTTACAGTATATTCCGGTTTTTCCTTGAAATAACAGGAATTTGTCACCCATCTTAGAAGGCAAAACCTATAATACTGTTATGTTTTTTCAATAACATAGCCATCATTTAACACGTTAACACATTGTTCATTGATTTTTTATTTATTTATATCTGGACAATTCAACAGCATAACATATTCATGCTGCAATGCATGCTGGGAGTCATGGGTGCGCTTTGTACTGTGCTGGTACCCAGTACGCATTACAGCATGAAGCTTTTGATTGTCACCATTGTTGAGATTCAAATGCTGATTCTTGATATTTGTGTATCTAGCTGACGCTGTAGTTTCAAAAGTTTTGTGCATAAGATGTTTTTAAAATCCTTCACAAAAGTTTGTTACTTCATTTTGAGAGTCACCACCATCAATAATTAATTAAAAACATTTAATCTAAATTTTTTGGGGGGTTTTCCTGCTTTAACAAATGTACATTACAAACACAGTTACAACAGCCAGTAAAACAGCTAAGCCTCTGTCAGTTCTTTAAAAAAGACTTTTTGTAGATATATGACTGAAATCAAAGCAAACTGTAATGCTATTTCTGGAGTTGTTTAATCATCCTCTGCTGTTTTATTTCAGGTGATTTTGTCTAAGGCTGTGGCTGTATGTCAGTTGTAGTTTCATTTCTTGCTCTTTTCTTTAGTGATTCTGCTTGGTAACAGCATCTGTTCATCATTGGCTGAGTTCACTCATTAGCTTTAATTCTCTCTGTCAGGTGGACTATATTAGTAAACTCATGTAGTGAATAGTCAATGAGGGTGTAGGGTGTAATTTGAAACACAGCCTCTGAGTGTCGACTCTGAGCGCTGTTAATTCACAGTACTGCAGAAGGCTACTTTCTCGAAAACAACAAATATTACCCAGAAAAAACAGGATGTCACCAGCAATTCTTTACAGTGTGTGTGTGTGTAATTTTACATATTAACAATCTTTATTTTCTTCATCAGGAGTATTCCAGAGACTGTGTGAAAATGGAAAGATAACTCTTGATGAGAGTGAGGTAATCCTGATGTAAACATTTAAATGTAATATTTCCAAACATATACAATGTGTTTAAAAGATTTCTGCCTCATTTTTGTTGTTGTTGTTGTTTTTGTTCATTTATAGTTCATACATTAAGACTTATTTCTGTGCTTCTGTGTTTTAGTGGATAGGTCTCACAATGTACTAATGAAGGAATGTATGCTTGCCAGGAGGTTTGCCAACAAACTCAAGAAGCAGTGATATTAGTCTGGTGATCAAAAACCACTGATTTAGGCAATCTAAACATTTTTAATTTAATTTATTTTTCTATATCAAACTATATTTATATATGGATTTCTCATTTTCCTTTAAGGTCCTATAGAGGTGCCCCCAGAACCATGAAAAAAGTTTTTCAAAATAGATATTTTTATGAGTAATATTTTTTACTTAAATATGCAAATTGAATATTTTTATACATTTTAAATTATTTTGTAAATAAATTAATAAATCAAGTCATACTTTCTAATGCCGCCCCCAAACTCATTTGTGTAAGAAGTTGGAGCATGACAAATCTGCGGGTAATAGCCTATGGTTGCCTACATACTGCTTGGTTGCCTGTTGTATGGCCTGAATGGATATCCAACATTTTTACAATGTACAGCAACTGCAGAGAAATCAAAATCAAAACAAAAAGATAATCGGTAATGCTTTAGATTACAACCCGCAAAGAACTACGTAAGTAAACTGAATTTACGGTGTATGTTTCTGTAATTATAGTGTACCTATAAAGAACGTACATGTAGGTATAAGGGAACAAAATGTTATATTTGGGTAATAAGGGGATAACAAACCAGATATTCAACCTGCAAAGAACTACATAAGTATACTGAATTTACGGTGTACGTTTCTGTAATTATAGTGTACCTATTAGTACGTATGTGTAGGTATAAGAGAACAATAGGCTATGTTACGTAATAGGGAACACTCTGTTAAACCACCTGATGTATGCAGACGATTTAGCTATTATGTCCCCCAGCAGTGTTGGGTTCCAGCAGTTGTTGGATATATGCTCCAGGTATGGGGTTGAGTTTGATGTACAGTACAATGCAAAGAAGAGTTTTGTGTTGGTTTGTAAGACTAAGGAAGATCAGAAGTTGCACTTCCCTAGGTTTTACCTGTCTGGACATTGTATCTGTGTATCTAACTGTATAAAATATCTTGGGCATATTATTACTGACAAGATGGAAGATGATGCTGACATGTATAGGCAAAGACGAATGTTGTATATCCAAGCGAACATGTTAGTCAGGAAATTTCATTACTGCTCTGATGATGTGAAAGTGCACTTGTTTCGTGCTTATTGTACTCCTATGTATGCAGCCCCATTATGGGTCAATATCAAAAAGGAGACCATGCGCAAACTGCAGGTAGCATATAATGATTGTCTGAGGATACTATTGAAGAAGCCCAGGAGCAGCAGTGCAAGTAAGCTTTTTTTGTGACTTGAGGCTAAGCTGTTTACAGGCCCGTTTGAGGAACATAATGTATAAGTTTATGTGTCGACTTGATGAGTCACAAAACTGTATTATAGTAAGGCTCACAAGTCCCAGGTGTAGTTCGGTCCGATATCAATCACATCTATGGAAGCATTTGTATGAGTGCCTTTTAAGACTCTTGTGAAAAAGGGTGTATTTTATATGTTTATGTAACTGTTTTTTTTTTTTTTTTTTGTATATGTTGTATGTCCTGCTATTGGGCCTAGGGCCTGTAATAAAGAGGAAGTGTAGTCATGATAACATTATGTAGACCTATTCTTGGAAACGAGCTGGCAACAGAAATCACACAGAACAGAATGAAATGTTATAATTTCATATTAAGTAAACGTTAAATGTTTAGATGATGTAAATATGTCAGTATTGTACATTTAATGTTTGTAAAAATGTAAATAAATGTACATTTTGTAGAACCACATTTTACGTCGCGTGGTTATATGTATTGAACCTACCCTGTAACTTCGTTGAACAAGAGGGGAACAATCGCCACTTTAATTTACAGCCCGCAGAGGGCACAATTACCCTGTAACTACATGGAACAAGAGTATATTTTCCCAGTAATTTTAAAAAGCTTACGTATAGATACACCAAACGTACGATTTAATAGAACAGGTACCTGTTAAGTTTTTTTAAATTAATCCATTATAAATGATTTGTAGGATATCTGTTTGCTACCCCCTTATTACCCAAACATAACCTATTGTTCCCTTATACTTACACGTAGGTACAATATAAATACGAAACATTCACCGTAACTTTAGTTTACTTACGCAGTTCTTTGCAGGTTGTATATCTGGTTGTTACTCTCTATTACCAAAACGTAACATATTGTTCCCGTATACCTACATGTATGTTCTTTATAGGTACACTATAATTACAGAAACATACACCGTAAATTCAGTTTACTTACGTAGTTCTTTGCGGGTTGTAATCTAAAGCGTTACCAGATAATCAAAATAACGTCAGATGAAGATACAAATGCTGATGTTGTGTTTGATGACTCCAGACAATCTCATAAAGGTCTGCAGGATGCACAGTTTTCTGCATCAGGGGTGGCCAATGTTGGTCCTGGAGAGTCCTGCAACATTTTGCTCTAGCCTTGACCAAAACCAACAACCATGGCACATTCAAAGTCACTTAAATCACCTTTCTTAGTCAGAAATTTGTCTTTGTTTGACAATGTAAAAAACATGTTTGTAACCACCTTTCAAAATTATTAGAAATAAAAACACTGAAATGATTCCACTGCATCTGTGACACTTGAAATTTAGCTCAAATCTGTGGCAAATTCAATTAAATGGGTATGATTTGGAAAGGCACACACCTCTCAAGAAAAGGTTTAACATCTGAAAATGCATATCAGAGCAAAAACCAAGCCCTGAGGTAAAAAGAACTGCCTGTAGAGCTCAGAGACAGGATTGCATCAAGCCACACATCTGGGGAAGAGTTCAGAAAAAATTCTTCTGCACTGAGGGTGCACAGAAGCATGTAGCCTCCATTATCCATAATGTAAGAAGTCTGGAACAACTAGGACTCTTCCTAGAGCTGGCCTCCTGGCCAAACTGAGCAATTGATGGAGAAGGAGCTTGGTTATACTGGTGACCAAGAAGCTGATGGTCACTCTAGTTGAGCTCCATGATCATATATGCAGACGGGAGAAAATTACAGAACGACAAACATCACTGCAACACTCTACTGATCTGGTCTTTGCAATCAATCCTCTCAATCCTCTCTTTAGTGAAGACACATGAAAACCCACTTAGAATTTGCAACAAAGCACCTAAAGAACTTTCAGATTGTAAGAAACAAGGTCTGAAAAAGTTCTCTGGTCTGTGAACCTCAATTCCAAGCAGACCAGGGACTGCTTATCATCTGCAGAGTACCTTCCCAAATGTAAAGCATGGTAGCAGCCTCATGCTGTGGGAATGTTTTTCAGTGGCAGGGACAGAGGGACTCGTCAGAGTAGAAGGAAAGCTCAACACAGCAAAATATAGAGATAGTCTTAATAATAACCCAGTCCAGAGCATTCAGAACCTCAGACTGGGCAGAAGGTTCACCTTCCAGCAACATGGACAATGACCACACAGCAAGAGTAGCTTATAGACGACTCTGTGAATGTCCTGCAGAGTTTAGCTCCAACACACATGCCTAGAAGTGTGATTAGCTGGTTCAGGTGTGTTTTCAATTAGGGTTAGAGCTAAAAGGTGTGTTCGACTGCGCAGCTTGATCAAATTCTGACTTGAAGCAGTGCATGCCAGTTAGAAATTTTGTCCGACTTGAGACAGCGCCGACGCCTCGTGACTGAGTGGCCCAGCCACAGCCTGGGCTTGAACCCAATTAAACATTTCTGGAGAAACCTGAAAATATCTGCCAGCCCCCATCCAAGCAGACAGAACTTGAGAGGTGAAGAGGTGAGGAGAAGAATGGCAGATAACTGCTAAATGATGATTGTCACATCACACCCCAAAAAACCTGAGGCTGTAAATGTGCTTCAGCTAAGTACCACATTAAGGGTATGAATACTTATGCAATGTACTTATTTCAAAGTTGTGACAAATCAGTTTTTTTTTTGTTTTGTTTTGACATTATGGTGTTTGGAGTGTAGATTTATGTGGATTGAGTAAGTTAAAGCAGTTTAACATAAGGCTGCAACATAACAAAACATTAAAAAAGGGGGGGAATGAATACATTTGAAACGCGCTATATACATATTATAATCTATTCTTGAACATTATATACAATGATGTTGTAAATTTTTAAATGGTCTGAAGAAACTTTTAGTCAAAAATTATTTTACATGTTGCAATGCAATTAAAAAACTCCCTTTGGTACTACTTTTGCAGTTTCACAATGATTACAAATTCTTGATTAAAAATTCAGTGCAGGTTGCCTGGCACTGTCAAACTATTGTATATATAAACTTTGTACAGTGATCATATTTGATCTGAGTTGACTGCGTTTTATTTGCATATGCTGTACTGGCATGAAAATGATTTACATACCTAAGTAGGCCTACCTGTCACGAGTGTTCATTTGCCAAGAAATGTCAAAGACTCTAAAGTTACTTGAGGCCAAGTGCAGCAATGTTATGCAATGCAACAGTAAAATGGACCAATAAGGCCATAACTTCTAGATTTATACATAATACATATATGTATTATATGGTAATTACAGATACTATAAATTATAATTCATGATCATTATAATGATGAAACGCGAGTAGAACACAACATTCAAAGCAAGTCCAGGCATGACGAACTGGTATCTGCTGCTCTGAATGCATTTTTGGAGGCTTTACATAAGCCCATACTGTTAAAGAGTGCAAACATAAACGTGATGGTATCCTAACAAGCTGCATACGTTTTATAATGCTGGAAGAGAACAAACTGTGCACATCTGACCAATTTTTGTGTCTTCCTGGAGGGACAAATAATAATTTGCATATTGTAAAACATGTTGGTCAACATTTTTTTCTATGTGAAATGTAAAGGTTTTTAGTTTCTCAGAATGACAAATGCTCACATGAACTTCTGCCAATCATTTCTTTGTTAATAAACACACAAGCTGGGAGTTGGGTGTGGCTTCTGAGGGGTTTTAAAAGCCTAAAGTAGGGTACAAGTTTGTAAAGCTAGTCACAGACAAAGAAGACTACCAGTCATTTGGGTGAGATTTCTTGTTCCAGCAATTTGTTGCATCCTTGAAGGTATATATACATTTCATTTATTTCAGTAATGCAAGTTAAAGTTCATTAGTTTAATAAGGAAGGGTTTATATTCTGCTTGTAGATAACTTTTTGTTTGAAAACACACTTTATACTAAGGAAAACTGAACTGTGTTAATACTTGTATTAACTTAATTACTTTTAATTTTCATTAGGCTGTAATCTATGCAAAGTACTACTGTGCTAGCATATATTTACATCTGTAGATGTTCTGTAAGAACTTATTACACACTGTGTGTGCATACCTGAACCATAAACAGTAGAGCATGGCACTAACAATGAATAAAATTTATACTATGAATGTATTGAAAATGGCTTTAGATAAAAGTTTCAAGTGCCAAATGTAAGTGTAATGCAAATGTAAGTCCAACACAGGAAAATCGATAACAGCATGGAATTTGTTTAGGTTTATTAGAAAATGTGGACAATATCCAACGACTAGAATAGCAAGGACTGTAGACATACCAAAGAGAACAGTCATCTAGAACCGCAAGATGTGCAAATGCACTAAGCTGTCAGGGTGTATACACCTCTTAAATGGTTTTAAAATGAATAGGAAGAGTTTTTGGCTGGGATTTTTGGCAGGTAAATGTCATGTGGTAATTTTGCTAGACATGAATGTGATAGAGGTAACTTTTATCACAGCATTGTAATATATTTGCATGTTTATTGTATTTCCCTCTTTTTTAAAAAGCAAAATACAGAAAAATCCAGGTAGATTTCAAAATGCCTCCTCCAGCAGTTCCATATGGCATGTGCTTAAAAGTCGTAAACGACCGCAACTCGAAGGGTGGAATGGGCTCTGAAACAAATCCTTTGAGGTTCATGGATCAGGACTACAACTTTTTACAAGACTACTGTCTCAAGACAAGACAGAGATTTGTTGATGAGTTTTTCCCACCAGATCCCCGTTCCATTGGTGAAGGGCTGCTGGATCCAGATGTCATGGCCAGGGTGGAGTGGAAAAGACCAATGGTATGTAGGCAGACCTGCGGTTTGCTTGAGGCATCAGTGTGTGTTCTGACAATATTGCACAAAATACGCACTTTTGTTGAAAGCTAAAGAGTCTTATTTAAAGTCAACTGACTGTGACAAGCCAAATGCTTCAAAGAATTTAAAAGACTTTAATACACTTGACCTGCAGTCACACATACAGCAGATGAAAAAGAGAATGCCATTACTAAAAACAACATCAGTTGAAATATCATTTCACAGAATGGATCAGTTGAGCAATACTGAAGGTATATTACTTTTTTTCTTTCAGGTGTTGTATCCAAATGCAGCTGAATTTGTTGTAGAGACAGTGTCCAGGTTTGACTATGCCCAAGGGAATGTAGGTATGTCTGGATAACTACAATATTGATATTTTAGACCAAGGGTTTCCAACCCAATGTCCTGAGTTTAGCTCCAACAAACATGCCTAGAAGTTTGATTAGCTGGTTCAGGTGTGTTTTCAATTAGGGTTGGAGCTAAACTCTGCAGGACATTGGGTTGGAAACCCTTCGGGGGCAGGTTTGGGCACCTGTTTGTATCTTTCAATCTATACCAGGGGTGTCAAACTCAAACTGGGGGTTTGTTTAGAGTGTTTAGATTCAACCCTAATTAAACACACCTGATCCAGCTAATCCCGTCCCTCAGGCTAAAGCCGTGCACACACTGTGTGATTTTGGCCATGATTTGGGAGGCAAATTTTGCAAATCTTAAAAGATCCTTCTGATCCTAGGATAAAATCTAGAGTCTCTGATCATTAGTTTGATTGACTGTTGTGATCCAATTTTTGCCTCTAACAAAATTCTGGCAGTGTCAGAAAATTTGGTGCACAATCCTGCAGTGTGACTTCTATGACGAACATCAAACTGTCTTTGTTTTTCAAGACAAGCAATGATCAGAATTAATGCTAAAGATTTCTTCTAATCGGCATAAACTCCGCCACTCGCAAAAATCCTATGATATGTTGCCTTTGTGGGTGTGTACTTTGTGTAGTGCTGCTCACACTGCTTATCTTCTTGAATTCGCTGGTATTGCCGCCGGTCATAGACTTTTCAACATTTTAGCCCCACATGCAATGGTGCTCACACTGAATGTGTATGGGTTGATAATGTAAAACTCAGGACATGTTTTCTTGCGCGCCCATTTTTATCATGCCTTCACTGTCATACAGTCAGACAATAATGACACTATGATCCCACAGTGTAACATGATCATCATGTTTGTGCAGTCTGACAAGCAACAATTGTAAAGGACTATTATAAATCGTGCTGTGTGCACCTGGCTTTGAAAACTACATGGTATGTGTGTTGGAGCAGACTTGAAACTAAACTCTGCCTGCGGCCCACCAGGAACTGAGTTTGACACCTGTGATCTATAGAGCAAATACTAACCCAGTCACGAAAATCTTACAAAATACAACATACATTTCTTCTGAAAAAAGAAAAAGAAAAAAAAGTTAATGCTTTTACTTGCAAAATTAGAAATTCAGGCGCGAGTTGGGATAATAAAGATATTGGGATGTTTCTTCTTTTTTATCTTCTTAGGAAACTGTTGGTTTCTGGCCTCTGTTGGGGCTCTGACATTTCAAACCAAATTATTACAGAAGGTTGTTCCAGATGGACAGTCATTCAGCCACAACTATACTGGTTTATTTCACTTCAGGGTAAGTTTCTCTCTTTTTTCGTGACATAACTGACATAACTGATTATTATTCAGCATCAATGCCCTAAGCAATAGCAATTCCTGTTTTGTGTTTCATCAGTTGTTCACTCACTGTTCTGCTAATGTAAATTTACAGTTCTGGCGGTTTGGGAAATGGTATGACGTTGTGATTGATGACAAACTGCCAACCTACAATGGCAAGCTGATTTTTGTGAGATCAAAAACATATAATGAGTTCTGGCCTGCTTTGCTAGAGAAAGCATATGCCAAGTAAGTGCCGGTGTATCTTTTTATGTGACTTTCTAAAGTATCATCTCAAGTATATGTAGGCAATAGCGCTGTTGTATTCAATATAAGCACGGCTATAAATCAACCTGTTTCAGGGTGTGCGGCTCCTATGCTGACATGCATTCTGGTCGAGTATCTGAGGCCCTCTTGGACTTTACCGGTGGGGTTCATATGCACTATGAACTGAAAACAGCTCCTGCTGATTTGTGGGAGATAATGTACCGTGCTTACCAGTCAGAGGTCCTTATGGGCTGTGAAACTCCACCAGGGGTAAGCAAAGAGTGATCTACACATGTAGTATTTTAAATAAAGAATAATTATGGGTCCATTGATTATATAATTACATTTAAAGGTCCACTGAAGTGCTTTGAAACATGCAGTGTTATTCTATGTGGTGACGTAACTTCAACTAAAACAGGGAAACAGGGCGGGACATATCGAGCAACCCCACCCCCTTTTTAAAATAGCCAATAGCGTTTCATTATATTTGCTCAGGCCAGAGCCGTTGAGCTCGGTAAAGCCAAATTTGACAGCTTATGACAGCCACAGTCTAATAGATTACCCTCTAAATTCAATATGAAACTCTTACTAAAAAAAAAGTGATCATAATAATGCTGAGGCTATGTAGTTTTAAAAGTGTTTAATATATGCCGACTCGCGCATATTTGCTCCGTGCTATTGCATCTTTGGACCAGAGCCAAAGTCCGGGGTAGAATATGCGTGGTGCCGCGGTTCACGCGAAACCAGACCTCATTTGCCCCAATCGAAAGCATATTTACAGTGTCTGAATCATTCCCTATCGCCTACATTGTGCACTACATGCCATACAGAAAATACTAAAGCTGTGAACATGGTCGATCTCAGCCGCAGCTTCAGCATCTATTTATAGTGTAGGGGGCGGGATGCTATGGATTCTATTTGATTGGACAGAATGTTTGATGAGAAGTTGAAGTGCAGAGTGATGTCATCAAAATCGTTGATTCATATTGGTGGAAGTAAGAGACTGTAAGTTTTGTATGCTTATATCTTGTAAATGCAAATTTTATCATTGTTTTGGAGCACATTAGCTCAATTAAGATAACTTTAAGGCTAACATGTTCATACTAAAAGCCAAAAAACATTCATTTTGATTTCATGGGGACTTTAAAGCTGCTGTGAGCGTTATTAGGCATCTTGTTCACTATCCTCTGATCTAGACCTCCAATTCCATCATCAGCCTTCAGCCACACACACACACTCTTACTCTGCTAAACCACTCCAAAAACTTTTCTCTGTATGCCTAGACAACTGCTTCAGTTAAAAAAACAACAACTGGGATTCCTCTGTGCCATCTTTCTCCTGACATTTTTTACTGTTTTCACATAAACAGAATGAGAATCGGTTACCAAATGGCATAGTCCTGGGCCATGCTTACACCATAACCAAGGTTTACCAGGTAAGACTGCACAAAAATCAAGTCTCAGCGTGCATCAAATAATGCCATAAAATCCCAAGATAAATATTATTTTAAGATCAAATTTACTGCCTGGAGTCCAGCCATCGTTGATCCAACACACCCACTCTTTACAAGTTTTTACTTGATTTGACATTTTGGCTTAAGTCTTAGTGATTGTTCTGTAAAGACAGTAGACAGTAGTTACACAGACCTGGCAACCCTGACTAATGCCAGTTATATAATTTAATGTAGTAAAGGAATAGTTCACCCAAAAATGAAAATGTTGTCCTCATTTGGTCACCCTCATCCCCAAACCGTTTCTCATTTTAAACACTAAAGAAGATATTTTGAAGAATTTAAAGAACTGTTGTTGGTCCCCATTGACTTCTATAGTAGGGAAACAAATACTATAAAATAGTACTAACTGTTTGATTGCCAGCATTCTTCAAAATATCTTCTCTTATGTTCAACATAAGAAAGAAACTCATACAGGTTTGGAACAACATGAGGGTGAGAAAATGAAGACAATTTTCATTTTTGGGTGTGCTATCCCTTTAAGGAAGAAACAAATAAGGAAGCAAAGCCCTCAACCTCAACCGCAGGTTGCTTCAGGGAGATTTTTCAGAATGCTTCATAGACTTCACAAGCTCTTTCGTGTTAGAAAGTGTGTGTAAACTTGCTGGGAAAAATAATTTACATTCCATTAAACAACAAATGATTAAAAAAAAATTAACCATGTGCATTTTACTTCAAAATTCTTGTGAAAGTATTGCAAAATTGTAAAATGTAACATTGTTAATAGTCTACTAAATATACTAATTTAAAGATACTAATATTATAAAGGTTTGCCATATTTTTATAACAATAAATATGTGCAGTTGAAATTATGCTCAACAGGTCATGAGTGGTAGCAACCCAGTTCACCTGGTTAGATTGTTCAACCCATGGGGAGACAGTGAGTGGAATGGAGACTGGAGTGACAAGTAAGCTCTGCTTTTATGCAACATCTTGGCAGATAATCACTAGCAGAACAACTGGCAGTAAATCATAAAACAAGTTGTTGTGCAAGAAGCAAGGGAATTCGAAATGTTCTTAATACACAAAAACTATTTAATTTTATTAACCAGTGGTGGGCAGTAATTAAAGGGGTCATCGGATGCAAACTTCACTTTTTCATGTTGTTTGAACATTAATGTGTGTTGGCAGTGTACGTACAAATCTACCCTATACTGATAAAAATCCATGCAGTGGTTTTTAATTAATCTGTAAAAATAAAAAAAAAATCCCCTTTTTTAAATCGAGCCATTGTCAGATGCCTGTCGGTGTGGCCGCTCCCACAATAGTTGATTGACATGAGTGTCTTACCTCAGACCAGCTGTCACAGTCCAGTAACTTTCCTGGTTTGGATGGCAAAGCAGGGATGTAAGTTAGACAAGAATATCTCCGATTGAGCGATTGAAGTGTTGTGTTGCTGGATGTAATAATGAACATAGTGGTCATCATTTACTCCTGACATCTGAGCTGCTGAAGATGCAGTGGATTACGTTTGTTTGTGAAGGGAATGCTCCTCCCGATCTACATATATCCGTCTATGTTTGCGCAAATCATTCGTGATGCAGCTTCACTTACAGCAGAAGTGAGTATGAGGGGTTTTTTATAAATCTTTGCGATCACCTTTCCTTATAACGTGGTAGTTAGGACGTTTAGCAGCTAAACGTGGCTAAATGCGGCTAAAGTAAACAGGCTTGTCATTCCACAGAGAGAAGAGAGGGGCGGGGTGAGCAGAGCTCATTTGCATTTAAAAGAACAACCCCTTAGAATGATCTTAGAGTTGATTTTGACAAGGTAAAAAGGGTGTTGTTTTACTAAACCATTGAGAATTTTTAACCAAAGTATATTAGAGACTTTTCATTAAGACCCTAAAGAATCATATCAACTTGTGGAAAATGGGCATCCGATGACCCCTTTAAGTAGTTTTACTTCATTACTGTACTAAAGTACATTTTTCAAGTATGTGTACTTTACTGGAGCAGTTTTATTTTGAGTAACTTTTACTTTTACTTCACAGCATTCCAAAGCATGAGACCGTACTTTTTACTTAACTACACTTCATAGAACATCGTTACTCCTTATAATATTTCACATGCTCCGAGACGCAGAAGCAGTGTCTGATTCATGAACAAACTGATTCTTTTCAATGAACCTGTTAAATCGGTTCTCAAATCGCACCAAATGATTCATTCACGAATTAGACCATGTGTCCCAATGTGCGTACTATCCACCCTATCTGCCCTAAATAGTACTGAAAATTACTACTGTCACATAGAATTTAGGATGGATAGTATGCACACTAGGTTGCAGGCAGAATGATCTGAGAGCAAACTGATTCAAATGATCCGTTTAGAGCGAGTCTCCACAGTGAACTAAAATCACAAGTAAGAACCGGGAGGTCTTGTGAGCGCGTGCGCGACTGATGCTGTAAAAAGTAAGTTACTAATGTTGAATTTTAGAATTAATTATTCTAACTGAAAATCATATTTAGGTCAAAGCGGTCATTTGTTTGTGATCTGTACTTTTTCACTTAATGGAGAAGTCCACTTCCAGAACAACAATTTACAAATAATTTACTCACCCCCTTGTCATCCAAGATGTTCATGTCTTTCTGTCTTCAGTCGTGAAGAAATTATGGTTTTTGAGGAAAGCATTTCTGCATTTTTCTCCACATAATGGACTTCATTGGTGCCCCGATTTTCAACTTCCAAAAATGCAGTTTAAATGCAGCTTCAAAAGGCTCTAAACGATCCCAGACTAGGAAGAAGGGTCTTACCTGGCGAAACGATCGGTCATTTTTTTTTCTGAAAATAAATATTTTTATACTTTTTAAGCACAAAAGCTCGTGTAGCACAGGCTCTGGGATGCGGGTTCACGACGCCACATACTATTGAATCACGTCGAAAGGTCACACAGAACGTAGGCAGAACTACAGACCCAGTGTTTACAAAGCGAACCCGCAAAGACCCAGAAAGTGCAAGTAAGTTTGTAAACACTGTTTACAAACAAAAAGGTACAACGATGTCCTCCTCTCAAGTTGTAGGAGAAAATAAGATGGAGTTTTTCGCCATACTCAGTACACAGACGATGAACTTACACGTGATTCGTAGTAGTGATGGAAAGTTCGGATTATTTTACCGACTTGGACCTTTGAGTCTCTTTCAGCAAAATGAACGAATCTTTTTTTGAATCATTTTGTTCATTTTAGCAAAATATAATTAAAATGTTACGTGTTACTTCCCTAACACATCTACTGCTTACACAAACGTTGATCACACTACAAACAAGACAAAACTGTAATGCTATAAGAAACAGAAAAGATTAATTCATTGTTTACCTGGGTCTTTAGTCTATGATTCGCTCACCTCACCTCTTATCTGACACGTTTTCGGGTTTGAGTCATTCGTTCATCACGTGCCAGCCCCATAAGATGAACGACTCGAAAAACCCAAAGACTCGAAACAGGTGAACTAATTCCAGTACAGAACCTAACAGGATGTTGTGCATGCGCGACTGAACGAATCACTCCCCGAGACGTCTCGTTCTTCCCGAGTCACATTAAAGATTCATTCAAAAAGAAATCGTGAAAGAATCATTCAAGAATGACCCATGCTACATGTGCTTTTGTGCTTAAAAAGTATGCAAATTTTTATTTTTCTAAAAAAAAAAAAAATGACAGCTCGTTTCGCTGGGATTGTTTAGAGTCCTTTGAAGCTGCATTTAAACTACATTTTGGAAGCTGAAAATCGGGACACCAATGAAGTCCATTATATGGAGAAAAATCCTGAAATGTTTTCCTCAAAAACCATAATTTCTTTATGACTGAAGACAGAAAGACATGAACATCTTGGATGACAAGGGGGTGAGTAAATCATTTGTAAATTGTTGTTCTGGAAGTGGAGTTCTCCTTTAAGTACATAAAAAAAAAAAAACTTTCGTACTTTCACTCAAGTAAAATTGAAAAAGAAGTACTTTTACTTTTCTTTTTCAAGTACTCAAGTACTTGATTTGTGTACTTTGTCCACCACTGTTATTAGCTGCCAGAGTTATCCTTTGTCCTGATGATTATTTTGCAAAATTCTTTTAGATCACCTTTGTGGAACACAGTGAACGATGAGGACTACAAACAACTCCTTGTGCGTGAAAACGGAGAGTTCTGGTGAGCATGACCCATGTTTTCATTTAAATTATTAAAATGTACAAAAACACAGTATATATTTTGTCTCTGTTTTACTTAGAAAGAGTTTTTTTTTTTTTTTTTTTTTTTTTTGCAGGATGTCAATGAAAGATTTTGTTAGAACATTTGACAACATGGATATCTGCTGTATCTGTCCTGATTTTCTGGAAGAGCAGTCTGCTTGTCACTGGACTTCCAAATACCACCATGGCAGCTGGGTTACTGGGAGCACAGCTGGAGGCTGCATGAATCATCCAGGTGCATTTTCTGAATTCTAAAGCTAGTTATCAATACAAATCCACTTCTAACCCCCCTTTTTGTGATTGTAGACACCTTCTGTAAAAACCCCCAGTTTTGGTTGAGGATTAGTGAGCTTGATAAAGCCTGTGAACAGGGTCAGAAGAATGTTCTGGTGTCCCTCATACAGACACCCGACAAGAGACACAGACGCCGCGCTGCACACCATGGCATCGGCTTCTATGTGTTTGCAGTCAGTATCATAACAAGATCATAAATATGGCTGTACAGTGCATGTATGATGCTTTTGTGTTTGATGTGTAACATTTATTTTAATTTTTAACTTTTACAGATTCCACCTGAGGCAAGTTAAATTTACTCACTTTCTGGTGTTAATCACATTGTGCTTTTCAGGTTGTATCAATACATATTACATTATTTGTTGTTCCTTTCTGACATATTAATTTTAAATGTTCAGTGAAACTGATTTTTGTTTCTTTATCTGTTAGATGAGATCTGAGGGAAAGTTTGGATCAAGCTTTTTCTCTACAAGAAAGCCTGTGGTAACAAGCGGGGACTTTCAGGATGCAAGACAGGTGATGAAATTCTTCAGGCTGGAGCCGGGAGAGTATCTCATCGTACCGTCCACATTCCATCCCAATAAGAGTGGAGAATTCATTCTGTGCATTCTCTGCAAAAATGAGATCCACATTCAGTAAGTTGCATGAAGACACTGAAAGACTTTTTAATTATGCTTTAAATAAGATTAAAATTCAGAGTCATCCTCTTGGTTTAAAACAGACTAATTTATACTCTAAAATGTTCACAATGACATTATTTATTACCCGGATTAAATGTGTGTGTGTGTGTGTATGTGTGTGTTTTAATTCAGAAAGGACACAGAAAGAATGGAGAAAGATTTTCTTGTGGATCTTTTAGGCGGGTCTGAGGTAATAATATAAAGGATCATTTTGTAAAAGTTTTATCATTCTCTTATTTGAGTTTGTTAATGTACAGTCAGATAATTATACACTGAAGCTAAATCCTATTTTTGTCCTGTTTTTAATGCATCTATAAGATGAAAACTGAAATAATTTTATAAATAAAGCTAGTATAATATATTTAGTTTATATATATATATATATATATATATATATATATATATAGTTTGCCTAATATATGTCTGTGTACTGTGTATAATTATTAGGTTTATATAAATACAAACACATTCATGTATATATTCAAGAAATATTTACAAGTATATGTATTTTTTTAAATGATTGTATAATTTATATAATATAAATAAAATATAAATAAAAATGTGTTGTACATAAATAATATATTTCTGTTAAATATACTCATTAATTAAACTCCAACCTTTTTGTATGCGATTCATCACAATTCATTATTTGACAGCCCTAATTATTTTGAATCATATATATATATATATATATATATATATATACACACACACACACACACCCCGACACACACACACACATATATATATATATATATATACATATATATATATCAAATAAATATAATATTATTCATTTTAAATTATGAGTACATTGTAATATCATACCTCTAATTGTGTTGTTTTGCTGATTGCCACTGAAAAAGTTTTCTTCATTTTATTTGTCCATGTTTAGGTCAAATACACTGAAAATGTGGATGAAAGATCAAAAACTAGAGCACAATATTTTCGACAATATTCTGATCAGGTAAATATGAAAGCTAATATATATTATAAAAACAAAACAAAAAAACAATACAAATGGACCCATAATTAAACTGTATTATTATTAAACTTAACAATATATAAGGTTCAATCTCTTGTATGTCTTCTTTGGAAACAGTACAAAGTTGTTGATGCTGAGAAGCTTCAACAGCTTCTTCATGAAAACCTACTTAGAGGTGAATGTTTTACAAATCCTGTCCATTCGATGTGAAGTACATTGTAGCTAGTTTTGGAATCTCACAGTCTTTTGTGACTTATACCTTTTAGGTAATAAAAACACTGAAGGATTTGGCCTGGATTCCTGTAGAAGTATAATTGCCATGTCAGATGTATCCTTCATTCTTTAAGCATGTGATTTTAAACTTTAAAATACTTTTTTGAATGATGATGATTTATCTCCCAGGTTCAGCTTATATTTGCAGTTGTATTGTAAAGAAATATGTTTTAGCTCTAGAAATATTCCATGACTGTAACAATAGTTCAATGTTACTGGAAGACTTCGCGGACCAGAATTTCTTCGTCTATGGAACAGTATCATGATGTACAGGGTGAGTGGATTCGAGTCTGGAATTTAGCTGTGCATTTTTTTATCGCATTAACACCAGACATTTTGCTTTCAGTTATATTGAGACTTTTTATTTTATTAAGAATAATTTTTCAAATATTTTTACAGGATATCTTCTACAGCATGGATTCTTCTAAAGATGGCGTTTTGTCTTTGAACGAACTGCAAAATGCATTAGAGAAAACAGGTTGAGACTCATACTGTTTATTCTTTGCTGTGGTTGAAAATTTTCTAAGAGGTTACTATTCAATATTTGCATTACCTTAAATATCACTGATGGTAAATGTTACTGCCAGCATAATAGCTACCCTCTGTGTCCAGTGACCCAAAAAGTGAACACAGAGGTATTGATATAATATTGTTGTATTGATTTAATTGTTAATTCTAACATTGCATAAATACTGTATTTATGTCATGGTCATTGTATCTTAGGCCTGCATCTAAATGAAGACATCCTGAATCTCATGTTTGTGCGGTATGCTGGTGCTTCTGAACACATTTCTCTGGAGGGTTTCATCTGCCTTGTCATGCGTTTGAACTGCATGGCCAGTGAGTAGAAATCCAGAAACTGTTGCAATCCTTGTTTTATCCTTTCATGGTCCTGAGGTACATATTCTGGTATTATCTTTTGGATGTATTCCATATTAACAGTGTTTATTCTCTTCACCAGGAATATTCCAGAGACTGTGTGAAAATGGAAAGATAACTCTTGATGAGAGTGAGGTAATCCTGATGTGAACATTTCCCCCATATTTCCAAACACATAGTGTTTAAAAGATTTCTGCTTCATTTTCTTTGTTGTTTTTGTTCATTCATAGTTCAATAATTTATAACATGTTTCTGTGTATCTGTGTTTTAGTGGATTGGACTCACCATGTACTCATGAGGAAACATGTGCTTGCCAGGACATTTACCAAGAAATGCAGGCAGCAGTGTCAAAAGAACAGTCAAAAACAGCCTAAACATTTCTTTCATTTCATTTTATTTTCTATGTCAAATTGATAAACAAATTTAAATTGCTTTTCTCTGTTTAAAGGGGTCATCGGATGCCCATTTTCCACAAGTTGATATGATTCTTTAGGGTCTTATTGAAAAATGTATAATATTCTTTGGTTAAAAATTCTCAGTGTGGGTGTAAATTACACCTACCTTGCCAAAATCAGCTCTGCAAAAATCATCCTGTTCTGGTCGAGGTTGCTTTAAATGCAAATGAGCTCTGCTTGCTCCACCCCTCTCTTCTTTCTGTGGAGTGGCGAGCATCTTTACTTTAGCCACATTTAGCCACTAAACTTGCTAACTAGCACGTTATTAGGTAAGGCGATCGCAAATATTTATAAAAAAAACCCCTTATACACCTGCTGTAGGTGAAGATGGATCACGAATGATTTGCGCGAGCACAGACACATTTATGTAGATCGGGAGGCGCATTCCCTTCACAAACAAACGTAATCTACTGCATCTTCAGTGGCTCAGATGTCGGGAGTAAATGATGACCACTATGTTCATTATTACATCCAGCATCACAACACTTCAATCGCTCAATCAGAGATATTCTTGTCTAATTTACATCCCTGCTCCAGCATCGAAACAATGGAGATCGGATTGTTACAGCTGATTTAAGGCGGGTCCGAGGTAAGACGCTCATGTCAATCAACTATAGCGGGAGCGGCCTCTGACAGGCATCTGAGAACGGCTCGATTTGAAAAAGAGGATATTATTTTTACAGATTAATTAAAAATCACTGCATGGATTTGTATCATTATAGGGTAGATTTGTACATACACTGCCAACATACATTAATGTTCAAACAACATGGAAAAGTGAACTTTGCATCCGATGACCCCTTTAAAAGTTATGCGTGTAATGTACTGTATGTATTTCTCATTGTAAACACTTGTAGTCACTGTTGCTGTAAAGAAAAGCACATTCAAGCAGATGCGCTATTTTAATGCTAGTTCTGATGTTAGTTTATTATTATTTCATTTTGTGAAGAATGAATGTTTCTCAGTACAACATTATATAAAGGGCCTATTCTCATCCACATATTCTATTTTTTTTAGAAACAACCTTTTGATTTTTAGAACAGTTTATACTAATTAAAATGTTTGAATTTTATTGCTTTGTCTTGAGGCTGTAAATTAAGTACTTTGTTTTGTGTAGTGTAGTTTTCTCATTTAAAATGTATTGTAATTCATAGATTTATCGTTCACTAATTCCACGAGTTCAAGCCTCTGCCACGTTAATCAGCAATGGTAAAGGGCCTTTTAAGGTCCTATTGAAGTGCCCCTGGAACCATGGACATAGCTTGTGCGGGGCCCTCCCTAGCAATTAAAAGAATTTATTAAATATCCATAGTTGGATTGAGTTCTGGTAACTGTGGAGGCCATTTGATTTGAGCTTTGTGACATAGCGCATTATCCTGCTGGACGTAGCCATCACAAGATGGGTACACTGGTCATAAAGGGATGTACATGGTCAACAGCAATATTCATGTATGTTAAGGCTTTAAACCATTAAACCACCACCAGCAGTCTGAACCATTGATACGAGGCATACTTTCATGTTGTTCACGTCAAATTCTGATCCTCCCATGTAAATGTTGCAGCAGAGATCAAGACTTACCTGATCTGGCAACCTTTTCCAATCTATTGTCCATTTTTGGTGATCCTTTGCGAATTGTAGCCTCAGTTTTCTCAGCTGACAGGATTGGCTCCCGGGGTGGTCTTCTGCTGCTGTAACCCATCTGCTTCAAGGATCCATGCTTGTGTTTTGCATTCAGAGATGCTTTTCTGCATACACTACCTTGATTGTAACAAGTGGCTATTTGAATTTCTGTTGCCTTTTTGTCAGCTCAAACAAGTCTTCAAAATTGTTTATCCTATATCGCTGTTTACCTTTTTTGATAAGGGTGTCTTTGCATGTTCACTTTGCAAAGACTGGGTCGGTACTTCTCCAGCAATTTAGGATGATTTTGAAATGATTTTTGAAGTTACAGGGGGCTCCCAGGACTGGAATTAAGAACCACTGCCCTAGACTTTCACACCACTGTGGCGGTCCTCCTGTTTATGAAGGCCAATCACTTATAGATCTCGTTTACTGTTGACGACCGGGTATGGGCTCAATGCTCCAGCGCCATCCATTTTCAGGGCTAATTGATTCGGCAGGTGAGTTGTTACACACTCCTTATCGAAGGGGTGCCCAAATTTGCTCATGGGAGGCCGATGTCCTGCGGAGTTTAGCTCCAACTTGCCTCAACACACCTGTCTGGAGATTTCTAATATGCCTAGTAAGAGCTTGATTAGCTGGTTCAGATGTGTCTAATTTGGTCCAGAGCTAAACTCTGCAGTACACCGGCCCTCCAGGACTAAGTTTGGGCACCCCTGCCTTATTGGATTACGACTCCCATGGCCACCGTCCTGCTGTCTGTATTAACCAGAACATTTGGGGGTCTGAGCATTGGGCACATCAGCCCAGCATTCGGTTCATCCCACAGCGCCAGTTCTGTTTACCAAAAGTGGCTCAGTAGGGTTCTTGCACTCCATTGTTGGCTCCAGACCAGAGAGCTGGGCTTTGTACCCATTTAAAGTCTGAGAATAGGTTGAGATTGTTTTGGCCCCAAAGCCTCTAGTCATTCACTTTACCAGATAAAACTGCCTTGCTGTGAGTGCCAGATAATTTACTCACCCCCTTGTCATTCAAGATGTTCATGTCTTTCTTTAGTCGTAAAGAAATTTTTTGAGGAAAACATTTCAGGATTTCTCTCCATATAGTGGACTTCTATGGTGCCCCCGAGTTTAAACTTCCAAAATGCAGTTTAAACGCAGCTTCAAAGGGCTCTAAACGATCCCAGCTAAGGAAGAAGGGTCTAATCTAGTGAAACGAGATTTACATCTACATTTTACATTTAGTAAAAAATTGACAATTTATATAATTTTATGCTTGTCTTGTCTAGCTCTGCATAAAAACATGTATTCCATCTCATTTTCTCCTCCAACTTCAAAATCGTTTTATATTGCTGCAGAAGTACAGACCCAATATTTACAAAGTGAACATGCTTTGTAAACAAGTGAAGAAAATAAAAAAAAAGGTAAAACAGCGATGTAGGAAGATTTTTCCAACCTACCGTAATTGTCATGAGCCGGAATACACAGAGTTCACGCTGAGCTAGACAAGACGAGCATTTGAGGTTAAAAAGTATGGTAGACCGGGTACAGTTGGTACACTTTTTGCTTATTATGTTGCCACACCAAAACTAGGGACTACAAAGAAGTGATTTTTCATATGACATTTCCTTTACTTGTCTACCAAAATATTAATACGTATTAACATCCATAAGTAGGTCATATTTGCCACAATTAGCTCATAAACACAAGAAGCTTTTTTGTTCCAACTGTATCCATGTCGAAAACAGTTGGAACAGTACCCGAGTACAGTTGAGACACTCATAATGCTGTAAAGCTGCCTAACCAATTCACTGCAATATTGAATATTCACTGAATATTCAGCAGTTTTTATTTTCCTTCAGTATTTTATTTGTTTAGTTAAAAGTAGTTCATTTGTAAAACAGTGTACAGTAATGGCAAACAGCTTTATAATATTAAATTTCAGTTCATCATTTTAATAGTAACAGTTGAAAAGTTGAGTAACAATAAAAAAACACTCAACAATTGCAAACAGCAATAATAAAGCAGATCAAATGCAAACAATAACCTAATAAACATAGTAAATAAAACATAACAACAATAGCCTAATAAACCATAATGACAAAATAAAGGTCATTCTCAAAACAAAGAAATATTGTCTGAATGTGACTATTAGCTTGTGATCTTACATTGTGCATGTGCCGCAATAGGATTCTAGTGTGTCTACAATTGATACATTGTCTCAACTGTACCCCGCTGACCACCTCGAACATTTATCTAGATTTTACAGTGATCTTGTATGACACAAAGTCATGCAATATGTCAGTTTTTAGAGCACAGATTAAGGTTTACGAAAATGTAAGTTAACTTTAACAGTCATGTAAAGATGAGAAGCTATTCACTGTGGAAGTGACGTGGTGAAATGAAAAAATTGATCTTAGAAAAAAACTTTCGCCTATATCTTTGGACTGGAGATCTGCATGTACTTCCAATTTCCTCCGATCAAAGAGGGTGCTAATACGCATGTGCAAATCAAATTTCACAGATCAGACGTGTTGCGCACTTCAGTTATTTAACGTGTTTCCCCTGTTCCAACTGCACCCGGTCTACCCTATATAAATGGGTTCAAACTCAGGAATACCATAGAAGTCCACTATATGGAGAGAAATTGAACACTATATGGAGAGAAAGTGAACTTCTCCTTTAAGGCCATAAAAGACCCGAAGGTTGAGTGCTTTGCGCTAATGTTTTAATTTTAAAAGAAGCATGTGGTACCTACGCAGAATTTGTAACAGCTCACATTCTATTATAATCATGATGCTTTTGGGTAAAATGTTAGTTGTTTTCTATGAGATCGGGTTTGGAATGTTGTAATTCTGGACCATGACATCACATAATGTAGGTGTGAGGCATTTGAAGGATCTTAAGACAATGATATGCTTAACCTTGTCATGTCACCTGAATGGCAGAAAAACAGTGTCTACACAAAGTAAGGGGCGGGATATTTGGCAAAAGTAAAAAAAGATTTTTTCACTGGTGTCAAGTACAAAACCAGACACAGGGAAGGAAAAGCAGTTATTTCTGCAACTTCCTGATCATCCAGATCCTTGCAGGTGTGCTATATTTCTTACTTTTATACTTTTCATTTATTAATTTAAATGACTTTAATCCATTTGCATGGATATATTTTTTCATGGATAATTTTGTTTTACTTTACTAATACTTGAATGTTTGTATTTGTTTGTCTTCAGACAACAGACCTTTCGGAGTGAACAATGCCTCCTCCTCATAAGCACCATGACATGAAAACTGAGCATGATGAGGGTTCTCCTACTAATCCTGTTAGGTTCCTGGGTCAAGACTATCAGAAACTTCTCCAGAAATCTCTCAGAAGTAATAAGCTGTACACAGATGAGTTGTTCCCTCCAGACAGCAGCTCTATTGGGACTCTGAATAAAGAAGCTGACCTGGACTATAATAACATCATATGGAAGAGACCAGCAGTATGTAAACAATAATAATTATATTTCTTCTTTGTATCCATGTTTTAAGGTGTTGAAAGAACACTTTGATCATTCTGTCTGAACAGGAATTAGTGTCACCTGGTAAACCTTTCTTCACTGTTGATGGAATGTCTAGGTTTGATTACGAACAAGGGTCAAAATTAGGTAGGTCTGGGTTTATTTGAATAAAGTTTGACGTAGTTGTTCTCATGCATAGATAATCATATACAGTAGATTTGTCATTGCTTGTTTCCTATACTGCATTTTTATGTCCTCAAGTCTATGTTTGTGTTTAGGAAACTGCTGGTTTTTGGCTTCAATTGGAGCTTTGACCTCGAAAGATGAGGAGACATCATTTATGACTAAGGATATGATAAACCAAGTCATTCCAGCTGGTCAGTCATTCAGCAATGCTTATGCAGGGATATTTCACTTCAGGGTGCGTTTAATACCTATTTGATATTGAATGTTTATGACTAGGAATTAATTTGATTATTAGGTAAACAGAATTCCTTTCTTTAACCCTTACCCTTTTTAAAAATATTTCTGTGTGCAATTTATCTTACAGTTCTGGCGATTTGGGAAATGGATTGACGTTGTCATTGATGATCTGCTTCCAACTATTGATGACAAGCTCATTTTTGTGGGTTCAAAAACATCTAATGAGTTTTGGCCTGCCTTACTAGAGAAAGCTTATGCAAAGTAGGTGACAGTAGATGCTGTGAATGAATGAATTTACTTATTGTTTCTTGTCTCAACAATACTGATGTGGATTCGTCCATGTTGTAGTGAGATGGAACACTACAAAATCTATAAACAGTGACAAGGCACATTATATATTTTCACTACATTACATCATGTCTGTGACATTGTTGTATTTACACTGCACCATAAAATTGCTCTGGCTTTGCAGAGTGTGTGGATCTTATGCAGACCTAGATGGTGGATTCATGTCCGAGGCCCTGATGGACTTCACTGGTGGGGTGCACATGGAGTTTGTGTTGAATGAAGCTCCTGCTTACTTATGGGACATTATGAATCGTGCAGCCAAGTCACAAACCCTTATGGGCTGCGCTTCTTATGACGGGGTAAGACCTCACATAGACCTCACATTCAATGCCTCGTTGACAAATATCGTTGGCTTAAACTATTAATATAGAAATATATGTACTGACCCTTGTGTCATTCCAAAACCCACAAGACTTCCATTCATCTTCAAACACAAATGAAAATATTTTATTTTTGTCTACTGATTGAAAGCCCACGCAACCAACTTTTTTTATGCTTTAAAAGACACAAAAAACATTGTTCAAAACAAAATTACTTAATTTGAATTGAGCAGTTTAATATAAGTCTTCTGAAGAGACACAATCACTTTATATGATTTAATTTATTCACATACACTGACCAATATTATAAACACAACACTTTTGTTTTTGCCCCCATTTTTCATGAGCTGAACTCAAAGATCTTTACAGCATTAACATACTGCAACATGAGGTGATGGTCATGGATGAATGGCACAACAATGGGTCTCAGGATCTCGTCACGGTTTCTCTGTGCATTCAAAATGCCATCAATAAAACGCACCTGTGTTCGTTGTCCATAACATACGTCTGCCCATACCATAACCCCACCGCCACCATGGGCCACTCGATCCACAACGTTAACATCAGCAAACCGCTCACCCACACGACGCCATACATGCTGTCTGCCATCTGCCCTGTACAGTGAAGAGAACACCTCTCCAAAGTGCAGACGCCATCAAATGTGAGCATTTGCCCACTCAAGTCGGTTACGATGACGAACTGCAGTCAGGTCGAGACCCTGATTAGGACAACAAGCATGCAGCTGAGCTTCCCTGAGACAGTTTCTGACAGTTTGTGCAGAAATTCTTTGGTTATGCAAACCGATTGTTGCAGCAGATGTCTGGGTGGCTGGTCTCAGATGATCTTGGAGGTGAAGATGCTGGATGTGGAGGTCCTGGGCTGGTGTGGTTACACGTGGTCTGCGGTTGTGAGGCCGATTGGATGTACTGCCAAATTCTCTGAAACGCCTTTGGAGACGGCTTATGGTAGAGAAATGAACATTCAATTCACGGGCAACAGCTCTGGTGGATATTCCTGCAGTCAGTATGCCAATTGCATGCTCCCTCAAAACTTGCAACATCTCTGACATTTGGCTGTGTGATAAAACTGCACATTTTAGAGTGGCCTTTTATTGTGGCCAGCCTAAGGCACACCTGTGCAATAATCATGCTGTCTAATCAGCATCTTGATATGCCACACCTGTGAGGTGGATGGATTATCTCGGCAAAGGAGAAGTGCTCACTAACACAGATTTAGACAGATTTGTGAACAATATTTGAGAGAAATAGGCCTTTTGTGTACATAGAAAAAGTCTTAGATCTTTGAGTTCAGCTCATGAAAAATGGGGGCAAAAATAAAAGTGTTGTGTTTATAATTGTGGTCAGTGTACAAACATTGATCTGTTGTGTACTGATATAATGTTAACATTATAAACATTATTGATGTGTGTATTCATGTTTGTTTTTGAATACATATGTAAAACAGGAAACACGTGAAGATTTGTCATCCAATGGCATAGTTGGGGGTCATGCATACACTGTGACAGGTGTTTCTACGGTAAGACCATAAAGTCTTATTACTAGAAAGAAACCAAATACCTTAAAGTGCAGTGAGAAATATTCATTTCAGACTTCTGTTTAAGCACTGTGCTTTCTTTATGCATTTCCCTTTATAATTGCATTAGTCACAAATGCAGTGGTTAGTGCAAAGTGGCGCTCTCTGTGGCAGACATGTTTGCTCAATTCAGTGTTTTTGTGTGACACATGCATGTGACTTGCACAGGTGATGAGTGAAGGAAATCCAGTTCATCTGGTGAGAGTGTTAAACCCATGGGGAAATACAGAGTGGAATGGAAAGTGGAGTGATATGTAAGTCTGCTTTTATGTACTCAGTAACAGTCTCACAAGTTCTTCATTGCCATTGCATTGATCTCTATATTATACATCTTAAAAAAATCATATAGTCACTTTTGTCTTACCACTTTACATCAAATTTATTGTGTGTATAATGTATATATATTTTTTTCAGATCTTCTTTGTGGGACACAGTGAGTAAGGAGGACCTCAAGTGCCGTGAAAATGATGAAAATGGGGAGTTCTGGTCAGCATTAATGTTGTAATATATGACTTCCTATATACAAAGTATGAATCACATTTTGGAATCACATTTACTTAGGAACATGTATGTATACTGCAGGATGTCATTCGAAGATTTTTCCAGAAACTTTGAAAGCCTGGATATCTGCTGTCTCTGTCCTGATTTTCTGGACAGATCCTCAGGATGCCACTGGAAATCACAACGCAATTTTGGCAAATGGGTTGCTGGGACTACAGCTGGTGGTTCTATGGACAATAAGGGTACATGTGTTTTTTTTTTTAATTCATATATATAGAATTCTATATGTTATAAACAAAGTAATGACACTCTTAATAAAAATAATGAGAAAATATATGAAGTCCGATATTATTAAATAATATAAGAACTTTCCCCACTTTATGGACCTACATATGTAAAGTTGTTTTCATCTCTGTCCTTCTGACCTCCAAAAAGGCCCTCTTACTCAGCATACAGTTTTATGCAAAAGTTTGGGAACCCCTTGCAGAATCTGTGAAAGTATTAATAATTTTAAATGGGTCAAGTTGATATGATTCTTTAGGGTCCTAATGAAAAGTCTATAACATGCTTTGGTTAAAATTTCCGCCCCTCTCTTCTCTTTGTGGAGTGACGAGCATGTTTACTTTAGCCACATTTAGCCGTGTTTAGCCGCTTAACTTGCTAACTAGCACGTTATTAGGAAAGGCAATTGTAGAGATTCATACAAAAACTCTTATACTCACTTCTTCTGTAAGTGAAGCTGGATCACGAATGATTTGCGCAAACATAGACGGATATATGTAAACAAACAAACGTAATCCACTGCATCTTCAGCGGCTTTAGATGTCGGGAGTAAATGATGACCACTATGTTCCTTATTACATCCAGCAACACAACACCTCAATCGCTCAATCTGAGATATTCTTGTCTAACTTACATCCCTGCTCCGGCATCAAAACAATGGAGGTCGAACTGTTACATCTGATTTAGGGTGTAGATCGTGGGATAGTTGCCACACCGACAGGTATCTGAGAATGGCTCGATTTGAAAAAGGGGATATTATTTTTACAGATTAATTAAAAAAACACTGCATGGATTTTTATCATCATAGGGTAGACGTGTATGCCAACACACATTAATGTTCAGACAGCATGTAAAAGTGATCTACGCATCCGATGACCCCTTAAGAGAGATCAAACGAAATGCATGTTATTTTTTATTTAGTACTGTCCTGAGTTATATTTTACATAAAAGATGTTTCACGATGCATTAAGAACCAGTAGTGTGAAAACTTTTTGAAGATCAAGGTAAATTGTACTTAATTTTTTTTTCCGTGAAACATGCAAGTATCTTCTGTTGCTTCTGAAAGGCAGTACTAAATGGAAAAAAATGATACTCAATTGTCTTTAGTGTTTTAATTATGGATATTTTTCTTACAAAACAAATCGATTCACTGCAGGAGGCCTTTATTTACCCCCCGAGCCATGTGGGGCACTTTTATTATGGATGGATGCACTTTATTGGACTTGTTTTGGACTGATGAAGAGAATTACTCATCTATGCCATTCTGAAGTTTGGGAGTACAAGGATAATTTTTAATATAACTCTGATTTCATTTGTCTGAAAGAAGGAAGTCATATACACCTAGGATGCCTGGAGGGTACATAATACGCTACAGTAGTGTTGGGTCCTATCGTCAGCCTGCCCGATCACTGACACATGATATTGTTATGCTAATTTACTGAATTATTTACATATTTAGTTTCATTGCCCCAGCTCCAACATAAGGCTAAAAGCAGCCTAAAATTAACATGATCAAATCAGCTGATCAGCCTAGCCTATTCTAGTGCAAGTTTATGCATTTTAAAAACACTTGCATTATAAGTGATGTTATCTACACTGTATGATGAATAAATCTCTTACCACACACTGCTAATGTCTGCGATGTGTTACGGCTCCAACACGTCCACCGTATATTCTAATGGGCCGCGTTGTGACATCATAACATCTGGAAAACAAATGCTGTTGTCCAAAGGAGCTGTTTGTTGTAGTTCTTGAAAAGGGATTTTTTAAAAACAAAATATCTTCCTTTGAAATGGACTTGAGATTTGCAACTTTGTAGATCTTTTTTATGCCCAAACATACACACCACACTGACTACAATTCAAAAAGTGAAACAGCACAATAGGACCCCTTTAAGAACCAAGGGTTACCAAACTTTTGCAAGGGCTTATTTGAATAATTTCAGCTATTTTGTGGACTATATGTAAACATCTTACAAAGAATGCAGATTTGTTTCATACAAAGCACCTCAAAACAAGTCTAACTCTTTTGCTGTGCTGCAGACACTTTCTGGAAAAATCCTCAGTTTCGGGTGAAGATTGAAGAGCTTAGTAAGGACTGTACTCATGAGGAGGGTGCTGAAAACATATTGGTGTCCCTCATGCAGAACCATGAGAAGAGAAACAGAAGTAGCCAAAAAAACTTCATGATTGGTTTCTATGTTTTTAAGGTCAGTATTGACAGATGTAGTTCTTCAGTTTAAGGACCGTTGTAACACTTTTTATGTTTATTGTTTTAGATATTCTTGTCATTTGTCTTCTACAAATTAATTTAGAAAACTGCAACGTATTCCTAAAATGTATCAGTCAACGAGAAGCAAAAGGAGAAACTATACTTTTATAGAGTTATTTTTAGAAACTGGACAAAACAAATATAGTTTTTATAACTATTTTATTAAACTCTTTTGTACTTTTATAGATACCATCATAATTAAATATGATCTCCAATATCTGACTATAACTAGTAAAATATTAATAGTACAGTGTTGACCTTTAGGTGAAAGGCGAGAATGGGAAGTTCTCAGCTGAGTTCTTCAATGACAAAATGCCTGTGGAAATGAAATCTTTCCAAAATTTAAGAGAAGTGATGGGATTCTTCTGGCTGGAGCCAGGGGAGTATCTGATTGTACCGTGCACAGAAAATCCTGGTGAAACTGCCTCCTTCGTCCTGTCTATTTTCTCAAAGCATGAGACACACTTTGAGTAAGTTGTGGTGCTGTCAAGATTGTTGTTAAGTTCACTCTTGTCATTAAACTTAGTTCGACAGCTCTGTGGATAGTCAAAGTTCATCACTTGATCCTCACTCACAAGCTCAGCATGCTTATTTTTGTGTATATCATCCACATAAATACATACATACATGAATGTACAGTATTCAGTAATTCATATTCTGATGTTTGTCTGTTAGCTACTATCATCTTAAGTTCTTTTCTTTTCATCAGATACACTGAAGAGGATGAGGACAATGAAGATGATCCCTGATGTAAGTGAAGCCTGTCACACAAATGGCTTTTTGGAGAAATAAGTCAACTTGTGCCTTTTATTTTAGCACTTTTTCTTTGTTCTTTAATGCTCAGTTCAGAATGGGTATTTAGTTTTATTCTGCTATTCTTTTTCCTCCAAAGAAATCAGTTATTATTATATCTGTTTGTGAAAACTGTTGACAGCTTTTGAACCAAATCTAATGTATTCTAAGTCCTCAGACATATTTTCCACATAAATGATGATTTGTTATTTAGTGTACTATTACTTTCTAATAAATATATTAATTTTATGTCATTTTATTTGTTTGTATTCATCTAGTCTAACATTTCTAACATAGCAACATATAATCTCATCATCTTTGACAGAAGGAAACACAATGCATTAAGAGCAGAGGGGTGAAAACACATCATGCCTATATTCACTTGCCCCCTTTATTTATTTTTATTTTTTTTGTGGAGTTTGGATCTTAAACAACAAAGAATATTTTTATATTTGAAAATTACAGTAAATTCTGTGATTGTAGGTAAATATTAGCAGGCTACAAATTTGTCACCTTTTGGTAGAATTCTCTGTTTTAATACAAAACATTTATGTGATTTGTGCATAACTGACTTTTTTTTTCTTATGCAGGAGTGTACATCTAAAGTTCTATAAAAGATTAATTTATCAACACAAGTTAAAGTACTTTTAGCTTTTAGCATGTGGCACAATTCCAGGGAGATGCTGCAGCACCCCCCTGGTGTGAAACCCAGGATTTAATATGTCTGTACCCAAATTAATAATTAACAACCATTTCTACAGCCATTGCAAAAAGTCAGCAGAGAAAGATTGAGAGAGTCTGTTAACCTCAGCAGCAACTAATCTCACATTCTTGCATCAGTAGCACTTATTTTGATCTTTAACATTAGTTTAGTTCCTATTCTTGGAACTTTTCAATTAGTATTCCTGTTCAACTTTTCTCTTCTAATCTAATGCAAGGGAATCACTTTACACTTATCTCAAGAAATAAAAGGAAATAAACAACACAATAGTCCTCCTCCTGTAACTGATCCTGGTCAACCAAAAGGTATTTTGGTGTGTTTTTACAACTAATTAAAAGAGTGAAGTGGCATTTACAGTTGTTTGGGATTCTGAAAACCTCAGCACAGTGTGCATGGAGCTCTGCATCCAGAACTCTCATATGCTGCAGTGTGTAGAAATGTTTCTGCTTTTGTTTATGCATTTCTTTGCATTTTCAAATTTGTAATTGTGTTAAATGCATTATGCTCATAAAACACACATTATAGTTGTTTGTGCACATGCATACATAGACTAGTCAGTCACAGCATCTTTCAGCTACGAGTGAAACACGAGGCGGTGGTCTGAGGTTCATATTTCCCTGGCGAACAGCAGCTCTTCGCTGGTTTAGATTTCGGTGACACACCGGTATTAGAATTTGCATTATTTCAGTAAAAAGTGATTACAGAGAACAACTGAATACACTTAAAGGGGTCATCGTATGCAAAGTTCACTTTTTCATGTTGTTTGAACATTAATGTGTGTTGGCAGTGTATGAACAAATCTACCCTATAATGATAAAAATGCATGCAGTGGTTTTAATTAATCTGTAACCATAATATCCCCTTTTTCAAATCGAGCCATTCTCAGATGCCTGAGGCCGCTCCCACGATAGTTGATTGACATAAGCGTCTTACCTCAGACCAGCTGTCACAGTCCAGTAACTTTCCTTGTTTCGATGCCTGAGCAGGGATGTAAGTTAGACAAGAATATCTCCGATTGAGTGATTGAGGTGTTGTGTTGCTGGATGTAATAATGAACATAGTGGTCGTCATTTACTCCCGAAATCTGAGCCACTGAAGATGCAGTGGATTATGTTTGTTTGTGAAGGGAATGCGCCTCCCTATCTACATAAATGCGCCTATGTTCACGTAACTCATTCATGATTCAGCTTTGCCTACAGCAGAAGTGAGTATAAGTTTTTTTTTAAATGAATCTTTGCGATCACCTTTCCTAATAACGTGCTAGTTAGCAAGTTTAGCGGCTAAACGCTAAAGAGGCTCACCACTGCACAGAGAGAAAAGAGAGGGGCGGGGTGAGCAGAGCTCATTAACATTTATAGCAGCCTCGACCAGATCAGGATGATTTTTGCAGAGCTGATTTTGGCAAGTTAAAAAGTGTGTTGTTTTACACAACCATTGAGAATTTGTAAGTATAAAATAGACTTTTCATTAAGACCCTAAAGAATCATATCAACTTGTGGAAAATGGGCATCCGATGACCCCTTTAAATTAAAATAGTACTGTTAAATGTTACATTTATTTCTAAAATGCTTGTTAAACAAATTTAATTGTATGTAATATTGTAAACTATGTTGTATTCACCCAAATAAATCCAATAAATCCAACCCATTTTAAGCCAGCAATATAATAATTTTTAAACAATAGTTGACTTAAATAAAACAGCCCAGCATGTTGGGTAAAAACATTTAACCCAACCACCTGGGTCAAAATAACATGTGTTCTGTCCAATATTTACCCAGCACTGGGTTGCTAAATTTAGAGTGTACGAATTGGTCGTGAGATAGCTTTGTAGATTCTATGCATTTTAGACCATGTGTCTTGTGTGAAATTAGAATAACTAACGGTGGAATTGTCTAGCAATTTCAAGTTACATATGTGGCTATGTTGAATTTGTTTATCTCCTATACTGAACACTCAGCTATTTCCCAAATAGCTACAGTAATCCACATACAGGAGCATAGTAGCCATGTGGCTACAATGTGATTCACAATTGCAGTATCCTTTCTGAACTGCCTTCTAATTGTTTAATTTTTTAATTGGCATGATACATTCTAACCTGACAAATAAAATCATCATGACTAGTAGATCATGTGGAGGCTGAAGTTACCTCGAATCTTTGGCCAGGATAGAACAAATTAAAGGCTTCTGGAAGAATAGTGCAGTAGGCATGTCATCTGAGACCTTTTGATTTCTGTCTATTACTAATTTAGCAACTTGTATGAGAAAAGACTAAGTAAACTACACTTTTTGTTCTGAGCAAGCAGTAGGCAGCCAACTTAAAGGTATTAGTCACCCTCTGACTAAGTCTTGACTGGTGAATTTGTGATTGTGAGATGCACGTACTGCCAACATGCCACGTACTGGATTCCATAGTTGGGCCAGTGGGTTGTCCTTTCACTTGCTTCAATTCAAATAAATAAAACACTGCATCTGTAGTTGATCCAATAACCTCTTCTCTCCTTAAAATTCCTGGGTTCTCTGCCAAACATGGCTCCCTGTGCTTTCTCATTTAATTTGATATATTTAAATTATTATGTACTTCAGTAAATGTTCTTGCTAATTCTTCTGCTTTTAATTCTTCAGCGATCATCAGCTTCTTGGTCACCAGTATAACAAAGCCGCTTGTCCATCAATTGCTCAGTTTGGCTAAAAGCACGACTCAAGGAGAAGGGTCCTAGTAGTTCCAAGTGTCTTCCATTTTGGATAAGGAAAGGAAAGGAAAGGACAATGGATAATGGAGGCTACATGATCCTGTGAACCTTCAATGCAGCAGAATGTTTTCTGAACTTTTCCCCGGATCTGTGCCTTGACGCGAGCCTGTTTTTGAGCTCTACAGGCAGTTATTTTGATTTCAGGGCTTTTGCTTTGATATGCATTTTCAGCAGTTTGGCCTTTTCTGAGAGATGTGTACCTTTCCAAATCATACTCATTCAAATGAATTTGGCACAGTTTAACTCTGCTCAAAGTGTAGTAACATCTACAAACAATATGAATGCTCCTGAGCTAAAATTCAAGTGTCCCAGAAAAGGGTATGAATATTCATGAATCTGCTTGGGTCCTGCGCACTGTAGAGCGAGGTTATCGCATTCAGTTCGGCGCTCCGCTGCTGCCTTTCAACGGGGTTTTTCCCACTCTGGTGGGCCCGGAGCAGGGTCTGGTAATGGAACAGGAAGTAGCTACTCTCTTGAGGAAGGAGGCCATCGAGGTGGTCCCTCCTCCATTCAGGGAGTCTGGGTTCTACAGCCGGTACTTCATAGTTCCGAAGAAGGATGGGGGCCTGCGGCCTATTTTAGATCTGCTTCAGATGAACTGATCAGTCATGTGTCTGAAGTTCAAGATGCTGACCATCAAGCAAGTTGTGTCTCAAATCAAGTCCAAGGACTGGTTTGTCACGATAGATCTAAAAGACGCCTATTTCCATGTCTCCATCCTTCCTCAACACAGGAAGTTCCTAAGGTTTGCTTTCAGGGGCAAAGAATACCGATATTGGGTTCTTCCGTTCGGCCTAGCGCTCTCCCCTTGCACTTTCACAAAGTGTGTGGATGCAGCTCTGACTCCTCTGCAACTCCAGGGCATCCGCATACTCAATTATATCGACGACTGGTTGATCCTTGCTCAAACAGAGCAAATGGCGGTTCAACATCGAGGTGTTGTTCTCGCTCACATGAAAGAGCTGGGGTTGAGAGTGAACGACAAGAAGAGTGTGCTTTCTCCATCACAGAGAACCACTTATCTAGGTGTGGTGTGGGATTCGAGCATGATGCAGGCACGTTTGTCACCTGCTCGGATTGAGTTGATCCTCGCTGCAGTTGCAAGAGTGAGAAAAGGCCGGTCACTCACTGTGAAGCAGTTTCAACAACTGTTGGGTCTGATGGCAGCAGCGTCCAACGTGATACCTTTTGGCCTGCTGTACATGAGACCCCTACAGTGGTGGCTCAGGACCAAGGGGTTCTCCCCGAGGGGAAACCCATTTCGCATGATCAAGGTCACGCGGCAAAGCCTATGTGCCTTGGACATGTGGAAAAAGCCTTGATTCCTGTCTCAGGGCCCGATGCTTGGAGTTCCTTGTCGCCGCGTAACGCTAACGACAGAATGCGTCCCTCACCGGTTGGGAAGCGGTCATGAGTGGCCACCCTGCCTATGGTCTGTGGAGTGGTTGCCATCTTTCGTGGCACATCAACTGCCTGGAGATGCTGGCCGCGTTTCGGGCTCTGAAACATTTTCTCCCGGACCTAAGAGATCGCCATGTGCTGGTGCACTCCCACCAGGGAGGTCTGCGTTCGTGCCTCTTGTACAAGCTGGCGCACCAGATCCTTGTGTGGTCCCAGGACAAACTCCTCTCTTTGAGAGCAGTTCACATGCAGGACATCTGCAATGCTGCGGGTTGGTCAATGCCCCTTGCTTTCGTCAGGTTCTATGACCTAGACCTGCGAGCGCTCCGGGCTGTTCTGTCCTTCGCTCTAGCACACACTAGGCAAGGACTTGGAATTATGGGGGTGTGGGCATCTCATTCCCCAATGCGTTTTCAACGCAGCTCGAGTTCCTGAAGGGGAACGTCCCAGGTTACGTATGAAACCATGGTTTCCAGAGGGAACGAGACGCTGCATCTCGGGCCATACTTCCAGCATCCCTGTGAGCGCTTGCTTCTTTCTTGAAGCTGAATGCTGGTTCTGGCGCACATGCTTTTAAGCTTCCTGGTCTATGACGTCACCCGCCTCTGACGTCTTGCTTCTCTATTGGATTGATTGAACATATGATTCAGAGCGTGGTCACGCTGAAGGCATTCCCCAATGCATTTTCGACGTAGCATCTCATTCCCTCAGGGAACTATGGTTACATACATAACCTGGGATGTTCTAGACGAATGAGAACATGCATTTACTTGCACAAAACAGAGTATTTGCTCAAAATGAATAAAAACAGTGCAATGCAAACTCTGAATGTGGCACATCCCATTTTAACTAATGTCTTTGCTGCTAAACTTTTAATGAGTAACATTGGTTGTGTGTATTATTATAGTTTATGGAATATTTTAATTATGTACAAAAATGTTTAAATAATCATCTTTTATTTATTTATTTATTTTCCTGGTTTATAAGGTATAAGAACTTAGCAGTGGCTGGGACAGACTTTCAGTATCACCTTCACTTAAAACGATACAAATTAAACCTGTTAACATGAAATAAGCCTGCTCCTGAGCAGGTTTGAGCTAATGGACTTGCTGTAACACCAACTCCAGAGGCCTGTTCTTTGTACCTTACTTAATACAACTGTGATAACTTGACAGATGTCTGATCTTTTAATCCTGATCACTGATCTCTGTCTAAGTTAGAGGATTTGATTCAAATATCTGGATTAAGTTGTCTGAGACTACTTAGAGTTGTCATGTTTATTCGTAAGGGCAAGTATATTAATATATATTAATACTCTAAACCATGATCAGCAGTGCAGTGATTAGCTGGCGGCAAAACAACAACGTAAAGGTCAATGAAACACCCTAGATAGGAAATGGCATAAAAGTTGTAATACATGAATACAATGTGTATAGACTTTGTTTTACAGTATTGCAATTAGCAATTCATTTAATTGGAAGCAGATTTGTTATATGTGACTGCATTAATTAAACTTTCTTAATCCATATGATCCACGTTAAGACATTACTGACTGTGTTTAAAATAACTGTGCATCATAAAAGCATTTTGAGATTTGAGAAGTGAGTCTGCATCTGCATCAAAGCCATCCGCATAAAAGCTCACCATTCAAATTAATGCATGGCTCAGATGTACAGAATGTGTGCATGACTGCAATGAAATTATGAGATAATTATTCCTTCACAAATAAATCTCTCAGTGAGTAAAATTGTGTCTATTATTACAGCAACATTTTAAAATCATTCATTTAAAATTATTTTTCATGGTCAAATAAGGTACACTTGTAAAAAATTGTGAATAAAAGTGGCTGGGACAGACTTTCAGTATCACCTTTACTTAAAATGTTTTAATCTAATCCTGTTTACATGAAATAAGCAACAATATAATCCAGCTAACTGTGTAATCCACATACAAAGAACAAACCCCTGGATGAGCTTTCAAAGAACCTGACAATCCTGGATCATGTCAAATAATCAACAATAAATTCTAGCTAACTGAGTAATCCACGTATGAAGAACCTCTGAGCAGCAGATATGGTAAGATCAGTGTTGGGGGTAATGCATTACAAGCAGCATAAGTTAAGTAATCATCTTCTTTTTTTCTTACTTACAAATATAGAGTTACTTTTCCAAATAAATAACGCCAGTTACTTTGTTTCCCCATTTTATTGACTGACAGGTCTCCTGTCCCCATGTTGAGAGAAACTGGGTGTAACTGCAATCCTGTTGTGTGCACTGTGTAAATATGATGATGACTGTAGTTCTAGACAAATGAGAACATGCATTTACTCATCTTACTTGCACAAAAACAGAATATTTGCTTAAAATGAATAAAAACAGTACAATGCAAACTCAGAATATGACACATCCCATTAACTAATCCCATAACTAATGTCTTTGCTGCTAACCTTCAGTGATTGAGTTCAACCACACTAATGAACAAAGATGACTTCAGATAAACATAACATTTGTGTTATTTTATTTTTCTGAATCTTCTCTTGCATTATATTTCTCATGCAATCAAGAACGGCAGCACAATTGTAAGGCTTGTTTGAGTGGCACCCTATACTATACAGACATGGATTTACATTTACTGCAGCCTGATATTTATTCTTTTGGTGTGAAAGGTGCCTTGCTCAAGGGTCTCACCTCAGTTGTGGTAAAGAGAGTGGATATTCACTCACCTCACCTACAATCCCTGCCGGACCTGAGACTCAAACCTGCGACCTTTTGATTACAAGTCCAACTCTCTAACCACTAGGCCAACTGCCCTGTGTCTGTGTGTAAGGCAAACCACCTCTGAGACGAGGCTGCTTACACTAGGTGGGCGAGAGCAACTTCACGCTTTGCAAATAGCAGGTCGCTGCTGAAACTGGGCTGCATATATTGAGTGAGCGAATAAGCAGCGAGAGCTTACTGCACTTGCACGTGATAGACCGTTTCTCTGAGACAGGGTCTGCTCATGTCGAAAACTGCCCTATGCTCTGCACACGGCTGACCACTGCTCCAAGGCACGATTGCTTATCGCCTGAATGAGAGAGCAGCTGGAACTTTTCAGTGCTCTCTACATGTCTGACCATTGCATTGAAACAGGAACTGCTTAGATCGCGTCAGTTAGTGAGCGACCACCAGGGTTTCTGTGCCCTGTACATGGCTGACCGCTGCTCCAAGGCAGGGGATGCTTATAACACGTGAAAGAGTAAGTGACTATGTCTCCTCCATGCTCTGGACACTGCTGACCACTGCACTGAGATGGGGGCTGGTTACGCCACATAAGTTAGTTTGTGTACCCTGTACACAGCTGGCTGCTGCTTCAAGGCAGGGCCTGCTTGTAGCATGTGAACGAATGAGCGACTGAGACTCCTCAAATCACTGCTTACTGCTGACCGCTTTGCTGAGGCAGGGGACTGTTTGCATCACATGAATGAGTGAGCGACTGGGATTTTTCTATGCTTTGTTCATGGCTGGCTGCTGCTCGCATCCAGTAAATGATTGAGTGATTGGAAGTGTCCTAGGCAGGGGGCTTCTTACCTTGCTACCCAAAGCGTTAAAGCCTTAGTTTGCAGGAGGATAGACAAACTTAGCACTGCATCTGTGTGGGACAGCCCAGGGCCACCCCTATGTCATCCAAAGTGTTCATGTCTTTCTTTCTTTAGTCGCAAAGAATTTAAGGTTTTTGAGTAAAACATTCCAGGATTTTTCTTCATATAATGGACTTCAATGGTAGCCAACAGGTTGAAGGTCCAAACTGCAGTTTCAATGCAGCTTGAAAGGCCTTACTGAAGACAGAAAGACATGAGCATTTTGGATGACATGGGGGTGAGCAAATTATCAGAAAATTTTCATTCTGGAAGTGAACTAATCCTTTAATAAATGAACAAGGTCTCTTACATCTTAGATCCAAGTATTGTTATGTGGTCTAGAGCAGGGATAGGCAACGTCAGTCCTGGAGTGCCGATGACCTGCAGAGTTTAGCTCCAACCCTAATCAAACACACCTGAACAAGCTAATCAAGTTCTTCAGGATTACTAGGGCTACAGGCAGATGAGGATTTTTTTCAGGGTTAAAGCTAAACTCTGCAGTACATCGGCACTCCAGAACCAACGTTGCTTATGCCTGGCCTAGAGTGTTAACGCTGCAGTGAACTTTGACGAGCGATACGATCCACAAACAAACAGAGGAGGATGATGGCGGTTCAGCATATACAAGGATAAAGGGTTGCTATTTTTAGTTTCCACATTCTTATTTTAATGAATGCAAAACAAAAGTGAAACAAAAGTTAAATGTGTTCAGAAAAGTTCTCACAGTTTTAGTGAAAATGATGTAAATTATAAACAAAGTATGAAAAATGTCCTGAGTTTTCATGTTGTTAGATTTTTAACAAAAATGAAATTTGTATCAAGGGGTGGGGTAAAATGCCCCCCAGTCTGACAAAGCAACATTTACAGCAAAATCAGTGTACAGGCAGTTTTAGCTTAACTTAAATTAAAAAGAATATAATTAATAATTATGAATTACAAAATTATAATAGTCTATTTGAAACATTTTGTTAGCTGACACTAACTGGCTAGCTAACTAGCTACCTGATGCCAACTTGAGTAAATGTTTACATATTGAATCCAAATATTTTTATTTAACCAACTAAAATTTGAATTTGAATTTGATGGAAAATCAAAGGATTTGATGTTCAGAACAGAGTAACTACAGTAATTGCGATTTACAGCGATTTACCCACTGGCTATTATACTTTCTACAGGCCCCAGTGTTCTCATATTATATATAACCGTAATGTTCTACAAAACAACAAGCTTTAAAACACTTTTTTACTTACTGGTGTAAAATAAGATAATTTACTGTGATTTTATCTTGTGGTTATTTTCCCTCACTCTACCCTATTAGAGTAGGTCGTTGTTTTCAAATAACCTCATCTAAATACATAAGCCAATAATAAGCTAGTTTCAGTGATTTTTATGACAAGAATGTACTGCAATTACATTAAAATGCATCAGTATGTCAGTATGTTCAAATGCTCAACGCTGCCAAAACACACGTAACTGACTACAACACAAACACAGCATCACGCTTTATCACGTTTGTTGTTTTTAGGTTGTGTTTTGACTTGTCGTAGCATTTGCATATTATTGCTCTTTTGTTGATTTTGAATGCTTACATTGTTCTCGGTTGTAAGTCACTTTGGATAAAGGCGACCGCATAATAACTAAATGTAAATGTTAATGTTGTGTAACCAAAATCCAAACTAAAAAGAAGGGCTCCAATGTCAGCCTGACGTTATATTGACATCCGGTGCCTGCTGGGACTCTCTGACTGAACTAGAAAGGAGCAGTAGCCAATGAGAAAGTTGGCAAGTTAAAGTAAATGTCAGCATGGCCATTACACCATGAATCTTAACTTAGACCTACTGACAAACAGCAAACTTTGGATCTGCTGAATGTGTATTTTTCAAGCATTTTTTGTAGCGTTCACTGTTATTTTTTTTGTACAGTGATGACTAGTGAAAAGTGTTTCTATTAATTGATTTCATTTTTGGGTGAACTATTCACTTAATTAGCATTCTACACACTTTTAATATTAATCATGCTGGGCACAGCCACTTATTGTGGTATCATTGTAATTACTGCTGTAAATAGTCAGTCAAACAACATGTACGTTGCTACAAAATATATATTTATTTTCATTCAGTTTGGTGCATTAAGTTAGACTGGTAACACTATACAATAAGGTGTCATTTGTTAACATTAGTTAATGTGTTGACCAACATGAATAAACAATAAACAATACATTATCGCACTATTTATTCATATTTGTTAATGTTAGTTCAAAATACAGTCGTTCGTTGTTAGTTCATATTAGTTCGCTGTGCATTAACTAATGTTAACAAACTTTTGATTTTAATAATGCATTAGTGAATTCTGAAATTAACTAAGATTTATAAATGATGTACACTGTAAAAAACAATTTGTTGAGTCAACCCGGCTGCCTTAAAATTTTAAGTTCAGTCAACTCAAAAAAAGTTTATTCAACTTGAAATGTTAAATTATACTAAGTGACAACTTAGATATTTGAGTTGAATCAACTTAAAATTTTAAGGCAGCTGGGTTACTTACACATCTGTTAAGTTTAGCAAACACAAATATCTAAGTTGTTACTTAGTACAACTTAACATTTCAAGTTGAATAAACATATTTTTGTTGACTGAATTAAAAATTTTAAGGCAGCAGGGTAACAAATTATTTTAAGCTGACTCAACAAATAGTTTTTTATTTTTTACAGTGTAGAAGAACTGTTCATTCTTAGTTCATGTTAACTAATGAACCGTATTGTAAAGTGTTACCATTAGACCTTTAGTAATAGATACTTTTACATTATTTGCTCTATACAAGTGCAGAAATGAAATCTTCCAAACAAAGAACTCGCCGCGATTAAGATGTGGAAAGACATGTTACACAATGACCACAACTCCTCATAAGAGTTTTGAAAAATGAGCAACAACCAAGGAACAATAATGATCGCTTCACGTCAGAAATGATACATTGTAATAGATAATGATTTAAATTATTTTGTGTTCCAAATTCCAAAACTTTGCCATTTATCAATGTGTTGTTCAAAACGTTAAGCTTTGGGTCCCCTTAGTTAACATTAGTTAATGCATTAGCTAACATTAACTAACACTGAGCAATACAATATTGTAATATCGTTGTTACAATATTATATATTAATCTTTGTTACTGTTTATAGCTCAGATCCATTAAATGAATGAATTCTATTAAATTAATTAAATGTTAACAGACACAACTTTTGTTTTTAATTATGTATTATGTTGAAATGAACATTTACTAAGAATAATATATGCTTTAGAAGTATTTTCCATTGTTTCTTGCCCATGCTTGCATTATCCAGCTCCTGTCTGGATGTGCTGTGTGTTTGTTTTAATAAATCCTTTTGCTGCATTTGGATCTTCCTCTTGTCATTTTTCCCCTCACACATGGGTTACAACTCTAAAAGTCATGGAAGGTATATAGGACGTACTAACAATGTTACTGACATGTTTATTACTAAAAAAACAAAACAAAACAAAAAAGCCCACGAAACAGTGCTACACATGTAAAGCAAGATTTACCATAAACAGACATCTCAGAGATCTATACTGTTTAATTAAAAATCTAAATTTCGACAAAAACAGCTTGTGGTCTTTTTTTAATATGTCCAATGAGAGGAATATAAAGTTAAAGGGTTAAACTGGCAATCTTGATACCATGCTAATGTTTAGAATCTGAATATTCATTGCAGGTTTAAACAAGCGGAATCCCACTCTAATTGTTTTTAAATCTAGTACTCTTCAGCATGTCATTTAATGAATGGCTCTAGCATATTAAAGACATGATGAAATACGGATGAATGTGAAGGGATCAACGGTAAATACTAACCCAGTCAACAATTTGATCTCACAGTGATCTCACCATGAGCTTCCAGGATACTCATGATGTGGTCACAATTTGAGCTAACAGTTGACAATGAGCTAAGTGTAACCGCAGCTCACTCACTGCTTGCTCATATTGGTCAGTTATATCACAAACATCATGTAGAATTAAGTTAATATTTAATTTCCATCAAAGTATTTCAAAAATTCAGTTTGCTTGTTTATTTTGTATTCTTTTCATTTGACGGATGCATTCAGATTCTGGTGTTTTGATGACTTCTTTTCACTTTCATATGTTTTTTTTTTTCCTTGAAAAGACTTGCCACATCCTGAAACACAGACAGCAGTGTTCACATACAACAAACTTCTAAATCATTTCAGTCCATAATACACTTATACAGCCCTTATGACAATTAACCAAGGTTTTACTACAAATAAACCACAAAATCATGGTTGCTGTAGTTAAACAAAGGTACCCACAAATTAACCATGGTTTTGCTACACTAACCATAGTTTAACCATGGTATTTGTAAAATTGTGGTTAGTCAATATGCCAAAAAAAAAACGAAAAAAAAAAACCTTTTACTATAATAATATGGTTATTTTTTTTGTAAGGACGTACAGACGGTTTGCTAACAAGTTTGCCTGCAAGATCCATGTTTTTCCAGTGTTGAGAAACAGGAAAACAGGAAGATGAATGTCCCTCTAGTGCCTCCTTTTAACCTGCTCAACATTTTGAATTTACTTTGAGCTCACACATTACTCACTTACAGTATGAGAATGGTGTGATGTCACTGTGATCATTGCATGATCTCACATGTTGACTAGTATAGTATAAAAAGCATAAAAAAACAGACAGACACTGTGAAAAAACACTCCTTTTAGGGTAACTTCCTGACCAACAGATTTAACCGATCGTTGCAGGTAATATGCATTTTTATTGTGATATTGTAGTTAATTTAAAACATATTTTATGTTTATCCTGCACAGATATATTTTATTCAAACATGATTAACAAGAATAGTACATAACAAAGTACTTGTAAATAATTTCTCACTAATCAGCACAAATAAACCTTAAAAGTTTAGAATATTATTTGTTTTTTTTTTTTAAACTTGTATGTGTATGTGACTTTAATATCACCGAGATGGTGTATTGGGACAGATAAGCTAGTTAGGACAGGATTTGGACAGTTGATAAGGTACAATGGGGATAAAGGCACACCCCTAAGAAAAAAAGTGTTTTTTTCGCTGCGCCAAAAGTGTATATGATTGCTGAAAAATATATATGTTTGTATTGAACATTTATGGAGCAACAGATTTTGTGTGAAAATAAATCATACTAGTCATTTGTTTTGTTTAAAAATCGTATAAATGTATGAGGTGGCAAAGGGGGCCTTTTACCCCACACACGTTAAAGGCACACCGTATTGATACAAATACTTTGGCCAAAATAATGTTTGTTTGTTTTTTTTTTAAATAATGTATAAGTTAATACTTGCTCAAAACAATCACTTTAACAAAATGTGTACTATTTTCTTGTTTTGATAAATAAAAGAAATCATTTTGTTCAATACATATATTGTCCTTAAAACATGTTAACATAAAACATATATTTTAAAATACAGAAACGAAATCATTTTAAAATGTAAAGATTCTGAAAGCATTGAAGGGGATCCCATAGTAGTAACAGTAGTAACAACAAATGATATTTTATTATATGATATGATTAATATAATGTTTTTAACTACGATGATTTCATTCTAAACATGGTGATTATCTCTAAGATGGACACCCAACATAATATAAGATATTTACCATCTGAATCTAACAATGTCGTGTCAACAAATGGAAAAGTCAGCCTATTAATTATCATGTTAATTATTGTGCCTTTTAGCCCCAACAGCAGGGACGCATTTTATCCCAAATACCATACTTTTACATATTCTTTCATTATTTAAAAACTGCTGCTTTAATTATCTTAAACAAATATATATATATAATTTAAGCAATTCACATTTATTATTTAAATCTACAACATTTAAAAAAAATCATCAAATATTAGTTCAAGTAAGCACAGAATCGACTGTTGACCACGATCGCGTCAAAGATCAGGCAAATTTGCACGTGTATGTTGAAAAGCAGATGTTTTGGAAAGTGCTACGCCACATTTTTCTGCCATCTAGTTTTTTAGAGAAAAAAAATAATATCAAAGGTGCCCTTTACCCCGATGTGCCTTTAGCCCCGTTGTACCCTACTATTAAAGAAGATTAATTCCAATAAATAGCTCTTCAAATATCTTTTTGTGGTTTGTCTCCTGAATAAAGCTCTTCTGAGTGAAAATGCCTCCTCCTGCTAAGAGCTGTGATGTGCGTGACATGGGGGCTTTAACTAGCCCTTTAAAGTTCCTGGATCAAGACTACCAGAAGCTGCTCCAAGAATCTCTAAGCAGAAAAGAGTTGTATACTGATGAGTTGTTCCCACCAAACAGCTGCTCTATTGGCAACTTATCTCATAAACGAAACAAAATAGACTACAGTCAAATCGTATGGAAGAGGCCATCTGTATGTAAACAATGCTGTATTTCTCTTTCTGTATATACTGCACTATGTTCCATCACTGCTGCCACTGTTTTTACAAAAAATCTTTGTTGTATGGCTCCATGTGATTACTTCAGAATGCTTTGTTCATTCTTTCTCTTAAGGAACTGGTGACAAACCCATGTTTTATTGTAGATGGAGTATCCAGGTTTGACTATAAACAAGGGCATTTAGGTAAGTTTGGGTTTATTTGGGGACTAGCCCTATAAAGTGTCCCCATAGACAACAACAACAACAAAAACAAAACAGTATGGCCTAAGGAACTCAGATTAATTGTTTATTTGCACAGCAACTAAAGTAACATGTCTAAATCACAATATGTTGAAAACTTTCTAGAAAGGTTTTAGATAAAATAGAAGAATTTATAGAAGCTTTACTATTGTGCTTATTCAAACTGATTGCAAGTTCTCATTCATGTGTTTAGGAAACTGCTGGTTTTTGGCATCAGTTGGGGCTCTAACCTTTCAGAAAGACATCACAAAGCAAGTCATTCCAGCTGAACAGTCATTCAGCAAGAATTATGCTGGGATATTTCACTTCAAGGTAAGTTTAGTATTATTTACAAGATCATTTTAGTAGTATTATTTCTTCTTTTTATTTTTTTTTAATTATCATTTTTGAAGATTAAAAAACTTGAAAAAAAGTTGACTCTTTTTAGCCCTTACCCATTTTCCTTTAGATTTCTCTGTTTGTAAATTATCTTACAGTTCTGGAGGTTTGGGGAGTGGATTGATGTTGTCATTGATGATCTACTACCAACATTCAATGAAAAGCTTGTTTTTGTTCATCCAAAAACATCGAATGAGTTTTGGCCTGCCTTGCTAGAGAAAGCTTATGCCAAGTAGGTGCTTTTAGATATTTTGAAATAGAACGTTTTTTTGTTTTTTTTTTGTTTTTTAATATTAATGAGTTATTTTTTGTTTTAAAAAATATATATATTTCTTTTTTCTGTCTTTACAGGGTTTGTGGATCTTATGCAGATCTAGATTCTGGCAGAAGATCCGAGTCTATGTTAGATTTCACTGGTGGGGTGCACTTGCACTTTGTGCTGAATGAAGCTCCTGCTTACCTTTGGAACATTATGAAACGTGCAGCCAGGGCACAATCCCTCATGTGCTGTGGTACTCATAAAGGGGTAAGACTTCACATAATCCTAAATTCAGTTTTATTGACAAATGGCATAAACACTGATGTACCAATAAAGTGCCTTGCGAAAGTATTCATACCCCTTCATTTTTTTGTTTTATGTTGCAGCCTTATGTTGAACTGCTTTAAATTGTTTTTTTTGTTTTTTTTCCCCACATCAGTTTACACTTGATACACCATAATGATGAAGCAAAAAACAGATTTGTGACAACTTTGCAAATGTATAAAAAATAAAACACTAAAATAAGTACATTGCATAAGTATTCATACCCTTAACTCAGTACTTAGCTGAAGCACCTTTGCAGCCTCAAATCTTTTTGGGTATGATGTGACAAGCTTTGCACATCTTCATTTGGCAATTATCTTCCATTCTTCACATCTCAAGCTCTGTCAGCTTGGATGGGGGCTGGCAGACATTTTCAGGTTTCTCCAGAAATATCTGACTGCGTTCAAGCTAAGGCTCTGGCTGGACCACTCAAGGACATTCACAGAGTTGTCTATAAGCCACTCTTGCTGTGTACTTAGGGTCATTGTCCTGTTGGAAGGTGATTTTTTTCAGAAGTCTTCCCCAGATCTGTGCTTTGAGGCAAGCCTGTCTCTGAGCTCTACAGGCAGTTATTTGATCTCAGGGCTTAGTTTTTGCTTTGATATGCATTTTCAGCTGTTTGACCTTGTCTGAGTGGTGTGTGCCTTTCCAAATCATACTCATTCAAATGAATTTGAACAGTTTAACTCCACTTGAACTGTAGTAACATCTACAAGTGATATAAGTGCTCCTGAGCTAAATTTCAAGTGTCCCCAGTATGAATACTTATGCAGTGGAATCATTTCAGTTTTTTATTTCTAATAAATTTGCAAAGTTGTTACAAACTTAGAAAGTTGTTACAAACTTAGAGTGTAGATTGATGTGGACAAAAAAGTAATTTAAAGCAGTTTAACATAACAAACGTGAAAAAAAAGAATACTTTCGCAAGGCACCGTACATATTTGCAAAGGCTTTGCAGAACTGTTCTCAAAGATGGGGTCATAAATTGAATAAAAAATTAATGAAAGAATCATTATTTTTTTTTTTTTTTCCTGCATTTCACCACCGTTCTAGTTTGTTTCCTAATCTAGCCTTCAAATACATCTGGTATCACTATTGTATACTATGAATATTGTTGGCTCTGTGGCAAACTGAATTTGTAAGTTGTTTTGGATAAAAGCATCTGCTAAATAAATAAATTTAAATGTAAAATAAGTTATGAATGCAAATTAAAAATTGATCTGATAAGTATTGCTGTATAGAACAAACCTCATAAATGTTATAGCCTACCACAGGGGTGGCCAAAGTTGGTCCTGGAGAGCCACAGTCCTGCTCCAACCTGCAGGATCCATGTTTTGCGCCAACCTTGATTAAAATTTACCTACCTGTAGCTTTCTAGTAACTCTAGATGTTGATTAGCTTCTTCAGGTTTGTTTGATTAGGGTTGGAGTTGAACTTTGCAGGGCTATGGCTCTCAAGGACCAATGTTAGCCACTGCTGGTCTAACGTCATAAATACTGTTTTTTAGAAAATACTGGAAAATACAGCTTTACTGAAGTGTTTCTAAGAACTAAAAATGAGCTGTGTGTGTGCTTTCAGGAAGCACATAAACATTGTCCGTCCAACGGCATAGTAGGTGGTCATGCTTACACTGTGACGGGTGTTTCCAAGGTAAGACCACAGAAAATGATATCTTCATCTATAGATCAAGGTTTCATTGCTAGAAAACAACAACAATATGACAGTGCTAGTCTTGGTTTTGTTGAATAGGTGATGAGTAACAGTAACCCAGTTAAGCTGGTGAGAGTTTTGAATCCTTGGGGACGCAAAGAGTGGACTGGAGACTGGAGTGACCAGTAAGTGTTGTTTTCATGTATTGATCGTAACAACTTCACAAGTCCTGCAGAAAGTTGCTATTTGTAAACATTTTGTATAATTAAACCATTATATCACTCGTAATTCTTTAAGATCACCTTTGTGGAGCACTGTAAGTGGGACGGAAAGTAAGAAGTGCCATGAAGTGTTGGACAATGGAGAGTTCTGGTGAGCGTAAACCATTTTTTTCAGATATGAATCACATATTGGCTTTGATTTACTTAGGATCACTTATGTGTACTGCAGGATGTCAGTGGAGGATTTCACCAAATTCTTTAAAAGCCTGGATATCTGCTGCCTGTCTGCTGATTTTCTGGACAGATCCTCTGGATGTCATTGGAAATCACAACGTTGTATTGGCGAATGGACTGAAAATACAGCTGGTGGTTCCATACAAACATTGGGTAGATATACGTTTAGTGATATAGTTATTTATTAGTAATATTAGAAATTAAAGAAAAAAAAATACATATGTGCGTGTATGTGTGTGTGCAAATGTTGGACACTCATAAAACATAATGGGAGAAACATACTAACTTTTCTACACTTTATGGATTTACATGTGTAAAGTTGTTCTTCTTTTCTCCAATGGCCTTCTAATTAATATTTGTATAAGCAGTTTTGATATTTCAGGTTGTTATTTAAATTCATCCATTAATAGAGTGCAGATGACAATTGTTTAACATCCCATCTGATTTTGATTTATTACTCTTTTGCTGTGTTGCAGAGACTTTCTGCAAAAACCCTCAGTTTCGAGTGAGGATTGAGGAACTTAATGAGGCCTGTCCTCATGAGGATGCTGAAAACATAGTGGTTTCTCTCATCCAGAACAACAAGAAAAGACACAGAAAAGAACAAAAACACTACAATATTGGTTTCTATGTTTTTGAGGTTAGTACTGACTAGTCTAGACAGATCATTATGGTTTAATACTGTAATTGTACTAAAAGCTCAAGAAAATTGATAAAATATTACCTGGAAAATATTTACTTTATATAAAGTTGTAGCATTTATTCTGTTGTTATCATTGCATAGTTAGACGTAAAGAATTCAATTCATATTTATTCCTAAAGCACATAAACAATATGCATACATCTAAAATTGATAGAAAATATTACCTATTGTCTTCAGAACCTTTCTGAAGGTTCAGAACCTTTAATTTCATATTCCATATCTTTTTAGATGAAAGGTGAGCAAGTGGAAGGTGGCCAGAGGAAGGTTTTTGATTGCACAAACCCTGTGGCAGAGTGTTTCGCATATCAAAGAGAAGTGATGAAATTCTTAAGGCTAGAGCCAGGAGAGTATCTGATTGTACCATGCACTGAGAATCCTGGTGAAACTGCCTCCTTTGTCCTCTCTGTTTTCTCAAAGCACGAGACATACTTTGAGTAAGTATGGTGCAGCATGAAACTTGTTGTTAATTGTCATTCAGCTCAACAGCTCTGTTGTCATTGCTTGATCATGATATAATCTCATAATAAAATGGCAGCATGTATTTTAAACAACATTTGTTTGTATGATAAAAAGATAAATAAAAGGCAAATTAGTTTAGCCATTTCATAAACAATACAAGGTAAAATACAACTGAATTTTAAATCTTTTGAAAGCAAAGTTTCAGAAATAAAAATATAGTAGAAAATGTTGGATATACATGAATTTGACTGAGGTTTGCCTATTAGCTCATGTCATCAATTTGTTTTCTCTTTCCAATAGGTGTTTTGAAGGAGGAGACAATCCCTGATTAGAGTAAAGCCTGTCACACATCGTTCTTGGAGAACATTCTTCATTCTTATGCTTATCCACATTTTTCTGTGTGCTTTCATGATCATTCCAAAATGTTTGAGTAAAAATTTTATTTATTTATTTATTTATTTTGAATCAGTTTAATTTATCCCTACATGTAATCTCGTTTGACGTCCTTGAGGAAGAGGTTAAGGCTAAGATTAAGATTAAGACCAAAACTATATGTTAAATGTAACAAAGACAAAGATGAGGAATATCTTCCAGTAAACAGACAAAGCTTTAGCTAAGCTGATGACCTACATCTAAAAATATGGGCAATGATAAGGAGCATAACCTCACTTAACTTCCAAACCTGGAGAAGTTGACAGAGAAGAGAGTATAACGACTTACGGGAACGATGAATGGGAACTCGCACTGCGTCCTCTAGAGGACACTTTGGGGAATGTCTTCAGTAGGAGCATTGCAATCAGTTTAAAAGTCCAATCCGAATGAAGATGCTCCATATAAAGAGCTCAATCTGAATAAAAATGCTTAAACCGAAACTATAATCGGTTTGAGAGGGGTGGGATAAACCTTTCTATAAACTGAACAAAATTAAAATCTTGCCATGTAAAAGCATTAAACCGATCACTTTGCATCTACCTCAAGCAGAACAGATGGCATGCCAAGGTGAGGGGCATTCGAGGGCCGTGTCCCCCTGTTCATCCTCTCCCCTCCTTGCTAAATGTGATGGATTTCGAAAGCGAAAGTGACCTGTAAAACAGCGCGCATATGAAAGCAACTGCTCACGTTCACGATTGAACCTTTGAATCATTGTTCAGTAACTCTTGGTAAGAAATTGTGTATTTGTAACATCTCATGTAAACAGTCCACCAAATCTTTCAATCGGAATGACAAAAAAAGTGTACATGTAAACGTGGCTAGTGTGACCGGTGTTTTAAGTGCATGAAGGGTCAGCTCTTAAGGGAGCCGGCTGTGTTCATTGTGATTCATTCACAGTAAAACAGCTGTGCTCCCGCTTGGCTCTGTTTGGGGAGAATGACAACCAAGAGTCTGCGCCCCATGGTGCTGGACCCACTGCTGCCGAGACACAGCGGCATCTACATTTGTGGGATTCGCAGTTGGATCTGGCTGACAAGCTTGGGGTGGGTCTTTTCCTTTCTCAATCCTCGGTTGCCAGTTATGTTGCTCTTGAAATGATTCTGCAAGTCTGGTCTTCCGATTCTTCTGATACAGCAGAGAACAGGTTATTCGGTCGGTCTAGTTCCGAGGGGCTAGATGTGACAGGATTTGAGGCAAATGCTACATCTCAAACCACCTCCACCTCGTCACTTGCGTGTGGGGAGTTGTTGGATGTGATTACCCCACCACCAGGTTCAGCTTGGACTGGTTGGCAGAAATGCAGGAATGCGGTCCCAGCAATCGTTCTGATTAACGTTTTCTAGTGGGTCATAAACGTTCCCCCCTTCCGAGCCTTCTCTTCCTCCCTGAACTTCACAGTGAGCTGTTGAGGTCATGGGGGAAAACTTTTTGTGCCCTGTCTTTCACCAGCAAGTCTAACTATGCTTAATGTGAAGGGGTTGGAAGACAGTGGTGCATGAAGATGCCTAAGGTGGAGGAATTCCTTGTCTTCCTCGGCATCTTCATGGAAGGCTCCAACATTGCCCTTGAAGCCATGCCAATTTACATCAAGGCTTGTAGGTAAGGTATACATGGTGACTGGCAGGCTGGCAGTACCCTGCATACCATAGCGGTAATGCAGGCATACCAGGTAGACCCACTGAAGGACGCCAATGTGGCGGAGGCATGGCTCCTGCCAAAAACAAAGAGCTTTGCTCCTCTTCTGATCTTGCACTCAATGTGAGCAAGCAGGTTGCTCGTGTCATCGGCCACTCTCTTGAATTTGTGACCTAACCAGTTTGGCATAAAAGGGAAGGACAGGCCCTTTCTTCTTGATGCTCCAGCTTCGTCTGCAAGACTTTTCGGCACTGGCGTTGAGATGGGGGTCCGTAAGTTCAGGGACGCAAGCGTTAAGTCAGCGGCATGTAAACGTTACATCTCTCACTGCAGGTGGCGAACTGCTGCTAGGCCCAGCTGGTGGTAGGGTCAGAAGGCAAGCATAGCTGCGAGACCCTCGATTCACTGAAGAAGGGGAAAGAACTCAGGGAGGTCACAGAGGATAAGAAAAGCATTAGACACCATGAGGTCACATTTCTTACTATTTTATTTTAGTTCCCCTTTCTTGTTCCCTTTTTTTGTTTTCTCTCCCCTCCAGTCATGGAGGTTGGGGTTCAAGAGGTTGTTAAAAGAGAAGGGAGGGAAAGGGAGTTCTGCTGTATTATTGGGACAGCAGAGTCTATTCAGTCTTATATTTGTTACTATATGAAAATATATGGAATATGGGCAGTGGCGCTTTGTGTCCCACTTCTTGTATCTATTATGCAACAGTACAGAGTGGTTTTAATCCCTGTATTTAGACTTTTGAGATGAAAATTAAGAGGGTGGATTAATTCTGCTGGATGTGTCCCACTTCCTAAGATGTGATTCACACAATGTTACTAATTGGTTTATTGTTATTAATAAGATATTATTGCCTCATTCCCACTTTTTATAATCGGTTTATAATCAGACAGAGCGGGTATCTGTGCCTGTGACATGCATGCAGAGAAGGTGGGCTATTCCACTACTCACGTCCTACTTCTTCAGCTATGGTTGGAGGGGGTGGAGACTGGAAGAAAGGAATAATCTTGCTTCTCTAAAACAATCCCTGGCTGTCTCTAAAGCAGTACCAAACAGTACCAATGACGAGACAGGGTGTCGAGGTACAGCTACAGATGCCTCTCCATCACCATTATGGAGTTGCCAATAGAGCCGGCCATCTGCTTGGTCCTAGAACTGTGGCTATATGCAGCTATATGCTATATGGCTATATGCTATACCCACCTTAACATATAAGCCCCATCCACTCATAACCCGGTAAGCAGAGTTTGGATGTCTCCATGCACCTGACACCTCATTGTGCAGGTCTGCATGAAAAGGAAGGATCACTGGAGCTGCACCCTTATGACTCTGCAGACATTGTTCATCTAAATGAACTGCAGCCTGCAAAATGCAAGGTTAGCACCATGGGGCTCTGCAGCATGGAGTGGAGTTTCTCAATAGGAAATCATCACAAAGATGCATGTTCTAATCCCAGATAGGTAACACACAGCTTGTGACTATCTGCTCACCATATTCTGCTTACTTTTAATTCCTTTCTTTTTCACATTGGCACACAAACATGCAGCTGATGACGTGTTCTCAGGTGCCCTTCTTATACGCTGGGGCACACATTGCGACATCATTACACTATGTCAGAAATTGAATGGCGTGTTTGTTAGTGAGTTAGATGTGTTCCTGGGTCAACATATTTTGCTGACCCTGGAACAACATTTTAATCCCAAAATTTAATCTTGACCACATCCCTACACCTAAACCTAACCTTACCCATGAGTAAGCACCTAAAATCAGAGGAAATGACAGATGAATGACACTGATGTACAAGCAGTACAAACACCAAACACTGATTGTAAACCTAAACCCACAAAAAATATAAACTGTTTTTTTCAAATCAGATTGGTTAATCACAATGTTGTTCCAGAGTCAACAAAGATGTTGATCGAGGAACATGTCGTACTTGGTAAAATCAGGTTCTGCTAAACACCAGGTTCTGCAAGGGCATGTCCCCATAAGGCCAGCAGCTGACGCAGCATAGAGGTACTTGAATGCTGTGTGAGAGGCAGGTGTTGTCATGGATTCACCAGGCTCTATGGACACTTCCTCACTTCCTCGAGCACCATCCCCTGAATACTAATCACCATCACCTCAATTACCATACTCATAATCTTAACAATACACCAGGGATCCTCAAATCTGGCCCACAAGATCCACTTTCCTGCAGAGTTTAGCTCTAATCCTAATCAAACAAACTTGAACATGCTAATCAATGTCTTCAGGATCATTAGAAAATCATAGTTAGGTGAGTTTGATCAGGGTTGGAGCTAAACTCTGCAGCACATTGGCCCTCCAGGACAATATTTGAGGAACCCTGCACTACACACTCTGCCAGTATCTGGTCTTGACAAGGACTACTACACATATCGTATGACTTACCTAGACTCCTTACCTCTGATGTTGATTCCTTGTCTTCACTTTCTCTGGCTAGTTACTCCAGTCTCCAGCTATCCTCATGTTTGCCTCTTCTATTCTGTAAGAGAAGAAACATATCTTTACTGAATATCTACAGCAACATACTGGATAACCCTGTTTTGGACTGTTCATTATTCTCTGCTCAATTATTGTTACAATATATACTCGCCTTGTGCACAGTGTTAATCAATAAACCACCCTGTGTGTGATGATTAAATTCTCTGAGCCTGTGTTTCCTGACAGGTGTCTGTTTGTGCACTACAAGTGTGTGCTACAGAAAAGCATACCAAATTGAGTTATCTTTAACTAGAGGTGTTTGATTTCAACTGACTCTGTCTCTGATTCCCGACTTCATATTTTACACCAAAACAGGGTCAGGAATAGAATGCAAGACAGCAGTTGTTATTACACACTAAATATATTTTTTTCTTCATAACATGAAGGTATAGTTCAGCCAAGAAAGGAAATTTGCTGTTACTTTACTCACCCTCAGGCCATCCAAAAAGTAGGTCACTTTTTTTCTCCAGTAGGACAGTAAGGAAGATTTTTAGGTGAAACCATTGTCCTAGTCCTCCTTCACGTCTGTGGATACTGTTTTTTGAGCATTAAAAAAAAAAAAAAAACCACGTTAACACCAAATCAATTCCTGTGGCTCCTGACAATATATTGAGGTCTTTAAGCAAAACAATTGATCTGTGCAAGGTAATGAACATTATTTACAAAGTTAATACCTTTAATCCACAGCTTAGACAAACGGTTCTCAGCACACACACATCCCCCGTCTTTGGAATCAATTGCCACTGGACATCCGCCTTGCACCCTCTATTACAACTTTTAAAACGATGTTGAAAACACACCTTTACTCCCAGGCTTTTTGATTGGATTTTATTTATGCTTTACTGTTTTTTTGTTTAATCATCTATTTTATTTGTTTTATGTTTTTACCTCTTGATTTTGTTAAGCACTTTGGTCAGTTTGCTGAGAGAAATGTGCTATATAAATAAACTTTACTTACTTACTTACTAACTGTTTGGAGCACAGTCTTCCTCCCATAATGACATATGCATGGGCGCATACTTGCAAGTAGGCTGACGCTGTTTGTTTACAATGAAGAGTGAGAGTGAAGACTAAAATTAGCATCATTACATAAGTTACATAAGACAATTTATGAGTTTAGTAGTACGTTTTTCTCAGACCTCACTTTAAACCACCATCGAGGGTTTGCGATCTAATGTGGATTTTGGTCGTATAATGTTGTCGTAACATTCCATTTATAACTTTTTTATAAGCTGCTAATTGCTGCACCTGCTTAGAATTTTAGAATGTAAGAAATATTTTATTATTATGAAAATACCCTAAATCTTATTAAAATCACATACAAAATAGATACTTTTATAATGGTGTGTTTATTAACTTCATGATGCAAGAGGAGAAAATACTGTAGAGCAGGTAGAGCAGGTTTACAATGTGCGAAATATTGGAAGAAAATCCTAAACACTGAGGGGAATTTCACTGAGCTTCCTGAGGAAAACTGACTGGGCTCAGGAAAGTTTAGATGGTATTGCTCCGTAATCCCCAATTGTTGGCAAAAAGTAGATTTTCATTCTTTGTTGCTTTTGTTTGATTCTGTTTTTGCTTTAAATTTTGAAGTTATACAATCTAATTTACATCAAAAACTTATGCTACATGTAGCATATTTATTTGGATTGTGATTAAAATGCAGTGGTTCTGCAAGTGTTTCATGCATTCAGATTCATATAAAACACAGAAAAAAAAACATGATAGGTGACAGGTAGGCAACAGTTCATCCCAGTAAAGGATTCTCAAACTTTAGAATGATTGGGTCTGGCTGTTTGTGAAGGATGGGGGGGAGGGACTATCACCAAGACAGGGAAGACTGCAGTGTTCATTTTCGCAGCTGTTCCAGCAGCAACTGTCATTGTATCACTTGCTTATCAAATTCATTCTATTTTAAGAAAAAGCTCTAGTATCTTCTGCGAAAAGGCCAAGTGGACTTGCAGTCGCACCCTGTTTTTGAACTTGTGGGGACAGGAACAGAACAAACACCAGTAAGTTTGTTTACTCACATATGTGCTGACCATGAGCCGGAGTGGATCACAGAAAAGGGAAGTATACTTTGAGCTCATGTGCAATTAGAATGCCAGAATATCAGCAATGTGAGTAAGTAGATGTACGATGTACAGTTTTAACCCTGCTGTCTTTAAGGGTAGTGCAAGGTGTGCTTTTTTAAAATTATTTATGTATGTATGTATGTATGTGTGTATGTATTTACTTACTTACTTATTGGAAATTGAGTCAATTAAGCATTTGATTGAGAGTCATCTGAGAAAGATAAGTAGTTCATTTTGTTTCTCAAGCAAAATTAAGACTGATATAAAGTTTAATTAAACTTAATTTGGAGTATTTCTTTATTGCACAATGCACATTTCTTAATATTATGCCTAAAATATGTTTTATTAATAAGAAACATATGATCTCTGTATTATATTAGTCTTTAAATGCAATATATTTCAAGTTTACTTGATGTATACTTGCAATTTTTTTTCACTTTAGCACAATTAAGTATACACTTAAGTATATCTTTAGTGCAAGTACAAAATTAGTTGTTCAATTTAGCAGAATTTAAGTATACCAGCTTAGTATACAAGTACAATTGCAGAGTATTTTTATTAAGCACATAAATATGTAAATGTATTTGTAATATACTTAGACTAAAATAAATGTATTTCAAATATGCATTTTTTTCCACTAGGTTTGCTAAAGAATATATACTTTTTTTTTCTTTCTTACTGTGTCGGCATATTCACATCTCACTGGCTGTAGTTCAAGTCACCCCATACAGAGACAAACACAAAGCACATTTGATTCCCTCCCTCACAATAAGAGACTGTGAGGGAAGGAAAAGTGCTTTGTCTGTGGGTCAGCTTTTGGACACACTGTAGAGACCACAATTTGCATTCAGTGGGTGTATAAAACCTGCTGAAAGTTTGTTGGGGTTATTACATAAGGCTTCTTAATTAATTATGATTTTATAGAGCAGAGGTTGTCAACTCTGGCTCTTGAGGTCTATTCTTCTTCTTCTTCTTCTTCTTCTTTAGTTATTTATTTTTAGTTTTTTAATTCCATTCTTTATTAATATACATATATATATATATATATACATACATATGTATATATATAAATGGCAGCAAAACGTATTCAAACACTTTGGACCTAGTCATTTTTTCATTAAGTGTTTTTTCTTTAATTGCTAAAGCAGCCTTTTTACACCACAGACTGAATAAAATTAAACATTACATCGTAACTGGCATGACATCTCTAAGGAATTGGCATAGTAGTGTACATGACACTGTTAATGTATTTGTTGGTCTTGGCAGAATAGATCTGCTACGCTGCTGCTGCGTCAGAGCAAGTACAGAGACTCGCTACTGCTAATACATCCACAACATGCTGCTGTGAGCATGTAAGAAATACTGCTGCTGCACATATAACACATATGAATAACCCCATAGCACACATGAATCACTCCGCAGATCTATACAGGTGGAGCTGGGGAAAGTGAGGGATTTTTGAAGTGCACTGCAAACTGCTACAGCAATCAAAAGCCATGGATTTAAATATTGAGCAGTGAAATCAGCTGTGCCATGTGATAATGATGTCATTAGGTCAGACTGGGTTAGACCTATTGGATTGCACCATCTAGAGTTTCATGCCAGAGCTCTGTATTTGTCAGAAGTTTTGGTTACAGATGGTACAGATGTTTCTATCAAAGTTATCTGGCATTATCAAGATGAATTTGTTCACAGTTAACTCTAAGTTCTTGTCATATTTTATATACCATTTTCTAAACTATAGCGAATAAACTGTGATAATGTGAGAACTGCTGAAGGTGTCTGAATAAATTTTGGTTTGACTATATAACAGACAAAATAAAGTACTCTTACAAAGGGTATATTAACTATAGCCGTGCACTCATGCTGATACACAAGCACAAAGCTAAGCTAAAAAATGTGTTTGTATTTGTTTGTCATGCAACGGAAGGATTCTGAGTGAAAAATGCTTCCCCATGATGGATTCCACCACCACAACCCAAATGAAGATGATGTGAATTCTCCTTCCAATCCTTTGAACTTCCTGGATCAGGACTACCAGGAACTGCACCAGAACTGTCTCACTGAAAACAAACTATACAATGACGAGTTGTTCCCTCCAGACAACAGCTCCATTGGCTTGTTTGATGATCTGCCGGATGAGGTGGATTTGTCCCAAGTTGTATGGAAGCGGCCATCCGTATGTAAAGACTATAGAATTCTTTGTCTATAAACATTCTTCATGGCTTTCACTGCTTTGCCTGGAATTATGAATTACAAATCTTTTTATTGTGTGTGTCTATGTTTTGGTACTGAAGGAACTGACCTTAATGTTCTCTTATTAGGAGTTGGTGTCAAACCCTAATTTATTTGTAGATGGCATGTCCAGGTTTGATTATGCACAGGGAAGTGTATTAGGTAAGTCTGAGTAAATTCTGATATCATACTATAGATGTTATGTCTATTATACAACGTATACAACAGTATCAACTCACGTCTCTTTTTAAAGGGTTAGTTCACCCAAAAATGAACATTCTGTCATTAATTACTCATCCTCATGTCTTTCCAAACCATGGTTCATCTTCAAACACAAATTAAGATATTTTTGATGAAATCCGAGAGCGATCCTCCATAGACAGCAGGAAGAGAGGAAATTGGTGAAAAAGTGTTTATTTTTGTTTTCTTTGCACACAAAAAATTCTCGTAGCTTCATAACATTACGGTTGAACCACTGATGTCACATGGACTATTTTAACGATGTCCTTACTACCATTCTGGGCCTTGAACGTGATAGTTGCGTTTCTGTCTATGCACGGTCAGAAAGCTCTTGGATTTTATCAAAAATATCTTAATTTGTGTTCCAAAGATGAACGAAGGTCTTACAGGTTTGGAACAACATGAGGGTGAGTAATTAATGACAAAATTTTCATTTTTGGGTGAACTATCTCTTTAACAATTAAAATGGCATCATGCACTATTTGATGGGAAATATACCATTATTTTGACAGACTGTGTACATATTTCAGATATGTACATTTTTATTAATTTATTTAGGAAACTGTTGGTTCTTGTCTGCAATTGGAGCTTTAACCTTTGAGAAGGATATCATAAAACAAGTCATACCAGCTAAACAGTCTTTTACCAAGGATTATGCTGGGATATTTCACTTCAGGGTGAATATAATTGCTGTTCACTATTGAAATATTTATTAATAATTTCACATTATAATTTCTTGAGCATATAAAAGTCATATTTCCCATTTTGTAATTTATCTTACAGTTCTGGCGATTTGGGAAATGGATCGATGTTGTTATTGATGACCAGCTTCCAACTTTGGATGATGAGCTGCTTTTTGTGTGTTCAAAAACATCTAATGAGTTTTGGCCTGCCTTGCTGGAGAAAGCTTATGCAAAGTAGGTACCAATTACTTGGATTATTATCTATCAATTGAATAACTGAAATTTTACTTTATTTACAAGTATGCAGAGGAGTGAACTCAAATAAACTGTCTTTACAGGGTGTGTGGCTCCTATGCTGACTTGAACGCCGGTTTCATATCTGAGGCCCTGATGGATTTCACTGGTGGGACACATATGTATTATGCACTGAATACGGCTCCTGATAATTTGTGGAAAATCATGGAATGTGCGTTCAAGTCCAAAACGCTTATGGGCTGTGGCTCTCATACAGTGGTAAGAAAGACCTCACCAAATCCTGGATTGAAAGCTCCACTGGTCCGCATTTTCATATATTTGTTAGGTCTTTCCAAGGACTGAATGTCACAGACTGAATATATACAGTGGGTACGGAAAGTATTCAGACCCCCTTAAATTTTTCACTCTTTGTTATATTCCAGCCATTTGCTAAAATCATTTAAGTTCATTTTTTCCCCTCATTAATGTACACACAGCACCCCATATTGACAGAAAAACACAAAATTGTTGACATTTTTGCACATTTATTAAAAAAGAAAAACTGAAATATCATATGGTCCTAAGTATTCAGACCCTTTGCTGTGACACTCATATATTTAACTCAGGTGCTGTCCATTTCTTCTGATCATCCTTGAGATGGTTCTACACCTTCATTTGAGTCCAGCTGTGTTTGATTATACTGATTGGACTTGATTAGGAAAGATCTTACAGCTCACAGTGCATGTCAGAGCAAATGAGAATCATGAGGTCAAAGGAACTGCCTGAAGAGCTCAGAGACAGAATTGTGGCAAGGCAAAGATCTGGCCAAGGTTACAAAAAAATTTCTACTGCACTTAAGGTTCCTAAGAGCACAGTGGCCTCCATAATCCTTAAATGGAAGACGTTTGGGACGACCAGAACCGTTCTTAGAGCTGGCCGTCCGGCCAAACTGAGCTATCGGGGGAGAGGAGCCTTGGTGAGAGAGGTAAAGAAGAGCCCAAAGATCACTGTGGCTGAGCTCCAGAGATGCAGTCGGGAGATGGGAGAAAGTTGTAGAAAGTCAACCATCACTGCAGCCCTCCACCAGTCGGGGCTTTATGGCAGAGTGGCCCGACGGAAGCCTCTCCACATGGAGTTTGCTAAAAAACACCCGAAGGACTCCAAGATGGTGAGAAATAAGATTCTCTGGTTTGATGAAACCAAGATAGAGCTTTTTGGCCTAAATTCTAAGCGGTATGTGTGGAGAAAACCAGGCACTGCTCATCACCTGTCCAATACAGTCCCAACAGTGAAGCATGGTGGTGGCAGCATCATGCTGTGGGGGTGTTTTTCAGCTGCAGGGACAGAACAACTGGTTGCAATCGAGGGAAAGATGAATGCGGCCAAGTACAGGGATATCCTGGACTAAAACCTTCTCCAGAGTGCTCAGGACCTCAGACTGGGCCGACGGTTTACCTTCCAACAAGACAATGAACCTACGCACACAGCTAAAATAACGAAGGAGTGGCTTCACAACAACTGTGACTGTTCTTGAATGGCCCAGCCAGAGCCCTGACTTAAACCCAATTGAGCATCTCTGGAGAGACCTAAAAATGGCTGTCCACCAACGTTTACCATCCAACCTGACAGAACTGGAGAGGATCTGCAAGGAGGAATGGCAGAGGATCCCCAAATCCAGGTGTGAAAAACTTGTTGCATCTTTCCCAAAAAGACTCATGGCTGTATTAGATCAAAAGGGTGCTTCTACTAAATATTGAGCAAAGGGTCTGAATACTTAGGACCATGTGATATTTCAGTTTTTATTTTTTAATAAATCTGCAAAAATGTCAACAATTCTGTGTTTTTCTGTCAATATGGGGTGCTGTGTGTACATTAATGAGGAAAAAAAATGAACTTAAATGAGTTTAGCAAATGGCTGCAATATAACAAAGAGTGAAACATTTAAGGGGGTCTGAATACTTTCCGTACCCACTGTATATATATATACTGGAGGCAAGGGTTAATAATAAACATAAAGCATATAAAAATCTGGATCAGATTTTTTCACTATATCAAAACAACAGTCAAACTCAGCCTGCTTAAAACAAAGAGCCATAGCCTTGTGTGCAAAGTGTGTATTTGTGCATTGCTATGATCAAATCAGATCAAATTTTATGACTATTGTATGCAGAAGTCCTTGCAAGTGCATGACTTGCTATGTACTGTCATGAAATTTTATGTTTGTTGTTTTTTGTGTATATCGTTAGACAACACCTGAAGAAAAAGAGTTACTTCATGGCATAGTTGAAGAGCATGCTTATACTGTGACGGGGGTTTACGAGGTAAGACCACACAAGCATCCATTTCAGTTAGTTTCAGATTACAGCTTTTGTTAATGCCACATTTTCACAATGGAATTGAGATTCAGGAGCATTTTTTACCGTTTTGAGGGCACTAGTATAGGCATCCATCAGTCTCAGAAGACCATGGATCATGCTGGATAAAGATGCCCAGTACAGTGTTGGTTGTGGCTCAAAAATCCAATTTTGTAATGGCACTGCCAGTCTCTGTTGCAAACCCTGCAGATAAACTCTAAAGAAATGAACGCTTGATAGATTGGATCCTGGCCTTCCTCCATAGCCCATTCAGACAACATGACCTAGCCATTGCATACGTCTCTGCTTGATAATGGTGAACGTGAACGAGATCCCCTCTCCCTCAAGGCCCAGTATGCAATGGAGGCAATTGAGGTGTTGAGTCTACTATCTGGTCGCGCATTCAGGGTTCATGCCATAGAGGAGCATGCACACCACAAAAGCCTTGTAGATGTGGATTTGGTGTGCTCTAATAGAGCATCCTAGATTCACAAAGTCTTGTACAACCTTAAGTTTGTAGTCAGAAATTGAGATGCTGGGTGGAGGATTTACATCTTGTCCCTTCTTTTTGTCTTCTTTAGGCTGATGTCTTTAGGTTTTTTCACACTTGGTTGCCATCCGGAAATGTCGGGAGGTTTTTGAGTGTTGATAGGCTTTAGTTTTTTCAGGGTGTTTTGCACCATTGGCTCTAGTCAGACACTGACAGCTGTTTTTCGGCCAATTCTGAATGTTGACTTGGTGGTAGAACTCATCGGTGAGAAAGAGAACCCCGATTGGCTAACGAGCGCAAACCAATGACAGAGTAGGGGCGATTCGAGGCTTGTCGCAAACAATTTTTTTTGTCCAAAATATCTTCTATTGTGTGGTGTTATTATGATTATTTAACTGCTCCTGATTCAGACGGAGCATCCAAGAAATCAAATCATATCAAACATATTTGATATTTACCACTCTTGATCTCACTGCCTCTGATGTAATACACGTGATAATCAATGAGAATGAGCAAGCGTCACCTACCACATGTTTTTCACGCTTCTATAGCTGAAACTTGGGAATCACAAAAATGCCACGAAAGTAGAGTGCTGAGAAAGAACATCACCCATATTCTTTATTGTTCTATTTTGTTTTTCACTGTACAACAGAACATGCATCACAAGAACCAGCTGACAACATCAATTTTCCTCTATGTGTCTTATTTCTCTAGTCACGTCTGACCTCGTGAGTCACTGTGAAATTGTGCCTACTAGTGTTGTCAAAAGTACCGACTTAGGTACCAGTCGGTACTGACATTTTAAAAATGTGATGATACCGGCATTTCCTGTGAGCATTTTGAGCACTATTAAGTGGATTTTTAGCCAATTTTTTTAGCCATGTGTTTTCCCTATTCGTTTACACGACAATGGTGTTTTGAGGACTGAAAACGCATAATTTTGAAAACGGGTTTCAAAGTGCAAGTTTTTGAAAATGCCACCATTATCGTTTCCGTGTAAACACCCAATACAGGAATCGATGACGCCATACACGTGCATAGTACGTGTTAGGCATGTAGACATGCGCAGTATGTGTAGATTGTAAAGCCAAGCGCGAACAGCACGCCAACTACTGGCCTTTTTTCCTTCAGTCGTAAAGAAATTATGTTTTTTGAGGAAAACATTTCATTTTTTTCCATATAATGGACTGGTATGGTGCCCCAATTCTGAACTTCCAAAATATGGTTTAAATGTGGCTTCAAACGATTCCCAAATGTGGTTGTAAATGATCCCAGCTGGGGAAGAAGGGTCTTATCTAGCGAAAGGATCGGTTATTTTCATTAAAAAAATACTATTTAAATAGTTTTTTAATCTCAAACGCTCGTCTTGTCTTGCTCTCCATGAACTCTGTGTATTCTGGCTCAAGACAGTTAGGGTATGTCAGAAAACTCAACTTTTCTCCCTCAACTTCAAAAATCATTTCAAAATCATCCTGCATTACTGCAGAAGAACCGACCCAGTCTTTGCAACGTAAACATGCAAAGAAGATCAAACACCCTGAACAAAAAAGGGAAAAACAGCGATATAAGATGATTTTGAAGTTGAGGGAGAACATTAGATGGGAGTTTTTCGACATACCCTAACTATCACGAACCGGAACAAAAACAGTCCAGGCAGAGTAAGACAAGATGAGCATTTAACATTAAAAATGATATAAATTGTATTATTTTTATGAAAATAACCGATCATTTCGCTAAATAAGACCCCTTGGCTGGGATTGTTTACAACCACATTTGGGATCGTTTGAAGCCGCATTTCGGGGCACCACATCAGTCCATTATATGGAGAAAAATCCTAAAATGTTTTCCTCAAAAAAAGTACATTTCTGCATGGCTGAAGAAAGAAAGACATGAACATCTTGGATGACAAGGGGTGAGCACATTACCTGTCAATTTTTGTTCTGGACGATTTTGTTAAGGCTAAAAATCGTTTGAAACTGTCTTCATGTCTGTGGTTTCCCAAGGTTAATTTAAGGTTTTAGATTTTATAAGTAGAGACACATTTTTATTTATTTATTTATTTATTTGAGAGTCTTTCTTTTTTAAAATCAATTTAATACTCTTTTAAATTTAATAAATCTCTTCAACTGACATTGATTCCTGGCTTTTTACAACAGGTGATGAGTGATGAAAATCCAGTCCAGCTGGTGAGATTGTTAAACCCATGGGGTGAAGAAGAGTGGAAAGGAGACTGGTGTGATGGGTAACAGTAACATCTTAATTTAGCCAAATTCGTTTACAAACTCAGCAGAAATTTGTACTTTGCTTGAACACATCATAACATATCACCTCACATGGTGAAAGTTCACATCTTTGTACTTGCTAGTACCCATGTTAATTTATAAATTTTACAGATCACCCTTGTGGGACACAGTTTGTGAGGAAGTCCGCAACATTTGCCATGAAGTTTTAAATAACGGAGAGTTTTGGTGAGCATGACCATTTTGGGTGAGCATGACCACTTCATATAAAGTGTGAAATCGCATTTTACTTAGAAACATATTTTAACTGCAGGATGTCAATGGAAGACTTTACCAACATTTTTGAAAGCATAGATATATGCTGTCTATGTCCTGATTTTCTGGATGGTTCTGCTGAATGTCACTGGACCTCAAAGCGACATTTTGGCAGATGGAATGCTGGGAAAACAGCAGGTGGTGACATAATTAAGACAGGTATTATTATTCTATGCATATGTATAGATTTGCACATAAAGCCCTAGTATCAATCAGCTCCAGCATAGCAAAATGATAATAAAACCTTACAGTATATATAACCCTACGGCATGTATAATAAGATTCAACTTAAAATAATGCATAAAAAAATGAAACGTACAGATCTTCTTTTAATGCGTTACAGAGACTTTCTGGACAAACCCTCAGTTTCGGGTGGAAATCAATGAGCTTAATGAGGAATGTGCTAGGGGCCAGAGTCCTGAAAATATACTGGTGTCCCTCATGCAGAACCATGAGAAGAGAAACAGAAATAGCCAAGACCATTTTAATATTGGTTTCTATGTTTTTGAGGTCAGTATTGGCATATACTTTCGTCTGATATAGTTTAAAGGTGCTTTCATTTACATTTATAGTACATTTATGCATTTGGTAGATGCATTTTATTCAAAGTGACTTACGGTACAATTGAGAAGCGTGAGCTGTATAGTCTCAGAGTCATCAGTATTCATAATGTACAATGCTACGTTTATTAGAAAGATTTGTGTGTGCCTTGGTTTGAGGTTGCGGAGTGGAAGAAGTGCGCCTGATTATAGCTGTTTTACCTTTTTTTTCTCTTGTACTTTCACAGATACCACTGGAGGCAAGTGAAAATCAACCTAAATATTATGCTCTTATGGTGCTTTCAAGAAGATTTTTTGTATATTCATTCTTTTAAATAGACTAAAGACACGTTTTATTATTCTCTTTTAGATGAGAAGTCAAAGTGGGAGGTTTTCTTCTGAGTTCTTCATTGACAGAGAGCCTGTGGCACAGACTGATGAATTAGACTGGTGTAGAGAGGTGATGAAATTCTTCAGGCTGGAACCGGGAGAGTACCTGATTGTCCCGTGCACAAAGAATCCTGGTGAAACTGCCTCCTTCGTCCTGTCCATTTTCTCAAAGAATGAGACACACTTTGAGTAAGTTGTACTACAGTCTAATTGCCAAGGTCCCTAAATACCCCTTAGTTTAAGGCCATATAGTATGTTTAGAGTAAACTGAAATAACAGCTCTATGATCTATAGTATTTTTTTTTCCCCAACAGATTTATTCAAGAAACTCCTGAGCACAATGGAGACTGAAAGATCTAAATATCCTCAAATGCAAACTTTTGTGTTCTGCCACGACCCACGTTTACTGACCAGCCAATAACAATGCAACATGAAACCAATGTGACAAGGCACCTAAAACTTCAAACTGCTTACCTCAAGTTCTTATTCCTTCCTCTTTCACGGCTTCCACTTTTTTTCCAGCACACATAAAAACTACAACCGCCAAAGTGTGATTCATTATGCTCTTTTTGTTTACCACTAGCACATGCTGATGACGTTTTATTCTTCTATAGTAATGTGCATCGTAGCCTACGAGTCAATAGGTGTCATCATCGTACAGTTTACATGCATGTCCTACCCAAGTATATTAGATCCATGTCGCACAGTGTGATTAGCAATGATCTTATAGGATTGCTAAAATCGTGCGGTGTATAGAAGGCTTAAGACTATTCAATAAACTTATTTGCTTATTTGTATCATCATCACTTAGTCTCTTGTTTCTGCTATTCTCTGGCTTTTCTCAGTCAACTTCTTGGCTGATAAAAACTCTTAAAAGAGTTTTGGGTACCAGACAAAATACTAGTTTTGGGTACCAGACAAGACTTCCTGTTAAAGGGTTTTGGGTGTTAGATAATTTTGCTTTCTAGTTGTTCTTTTACTAGACAAAACAGACATTTTCTGACAGGATCTGGTGTCCGGGGCTGGATCTGGATTATCTGGCGTGGAGGCATGATTTAACTATGGGATGTAAAAAAAACTCCCATATATGCATGAAAAGGTCCCATATATTTATTTAATATTAATCTTCAGAGAAACAGGATATTGCTTGCATAATAAAAATCAGTAAACATTTAGAAATTAATTGGCAGGTTTTTTTTTTTTTTTTCAATATGGTGAGAGAATTCTAATTTAATGAATCCAAACAAGTAAAAAAATACAAAGTTAAAACCTCAATCTGGCATCCAGTCAAGTGTATAAGTGTACATGTGTATTGTAAGTATTGGGCACCTGTTTGGAGAAGCCATATGATATGAATTCCAAGGATCATATGTCTGCTTTTTTAAAATGTGTCAGTGAAACTCAAGAGTTTCTTAAGCTCAGACAGTAGCACATGGCTCTCACAATTTTAATGTTATGAGTTTGATTCAGGGAATGCATGAACTTACAAAATGGATAGATTGCAATGTAAGTCACTTTGGATTAAAGTGTCTTCCCAATGCATAAATGTAAATACAAACTTTACTAACCTACTATTAACAAAGTGTTGCATCTTCTGTACATTGTCCTGTCTGTGGAATAGCACCCATTTTATCCAAATTTCAAAGCTGCTTGTTGAAACAAGGCTAGCTTCTACATATTTTGGCGATGTGCCAAAATGAACGTTATCTGGCTTAAACAGCTATTTGACCTACTCACTTTCATCTGGGGAATATATGTATCTATTTTTAACAGCCAACAACTAGCTCTTACTTACTTTCAAGACCAGATGTGTTAGCAGTCATTCCCACATGCATCAGTGAGCCTTGGGCCGTCATGACCCTGATCCGGATTCACCAGTTGTTCTTCCTTGCACCACTTTTGGTAGGTTCTAACCATAACGGGAACACACCACAAGCCGTTTTGGAGATGCTGCGACTGAGTCGTCTGGCCAGCACTATTTGGCCCTTGTCAAAAACACTCATTTCGCTTGCCCGTTTTTCCTGCTTCCAACACCTCATTTAAAAACTGACTGGTCGCTTGCTTCCTAATGTATCACGCTTCTTGAGGTGCTATTGTAATGATATAATCAGTGTTATTTACTTAATCTGTCTTTAAGTTGTCTGATCAATGTAAACTTCAGGTTTCAAATCTTAATAACACTTAATAGTACTTAATGTAATACACCAGTGGAAGAAAAAAAAAATCTGAAATCATTTAACTTTAATGTTGCTGCAGGAGTTAATGCACAAGTGATAACTGAGGAGGCATTTAAATAGCTGACACCAAAGAAATAACTACCCCCTGAAAAAGCTTCACTCAGCACCCTGCATCTTCAGCAAGCAGACTCAAATGCCTGGGTCAGTTTCATGAGAGGAAAATGAGTAAGCAGCTTAGCTGACAAGTAGCTTTGTAGGCAAATGAGCTAGGCAGCAGCCACATAGATGGGCCTAGATAAAACAAAAGATGTTTTAACAGGAAGGAACAATATTACAGAACATATTACAGACTTTTTGCTCTTGATTTGATATACCTCTCCTTTTTGGAATTCAAAACCCTCCAGAAATCATTGCAAACATGGATATTTGAATACAGAGACATACGTGTTCATGGGGGTCCAGGAACAGGGTTGGGAACCACTGAGGTAAATATGTTCCCAAAATATCCCCACAGTACAATGTCTATACAACCTCTTGACAATGAAGGTGTTGTTGATCTAGGGTCCAAGCCAAGATGTGGCTTTGCTAAGACTAAAATGCCTCGCTAAGCTCTCCTATCTATTCTACAACACTAAAAGAAGTGTCAGCAAGCAGCTAGCTGGAAGGTAAGTGATAACGGTGTATGGAGATCAGCGAAATATTGTAATTACTGCAGCCAGCACAGAGGAGAACTGCTGATCTTAAACTAGTTCCTCTGCTGAACATGCAAGAAAGTAGCAGTGGAGCTTTGTAAACAGTAAATGTTTTTGCAGTATCAGATTCCAACGATCCTGTCAATCTCTTCACTCTCCAGCAGCCAGATGTATGAAAAACTAACATTTTTGCTTGTTTTGGCATTGCACATGAGTTGGGAAATGATAGTGATGGTCCAGTTTTCTTGTAAAGAATTTCAGTAAAGGTAAACTTACCTGGCCAGAACATGCAAAGGTTAGAAGTATAGATGCAATGTGAAAGGTAAACAAGCATTACAACTGCCACAATAAAGTCAAAAACTTGCATTAAGTCCAGGTGTTAGCGTCAGCAGGGACAGTTCAGGGTCATACCACCACATCAAAGTTATGTTGAGAAGATTATGTAAGGGACACTTGAAAAGATTATATTTTCTCTAAATCTGAGCTAAACCCTGGTGAAAAAAACAACATATGCTGGTTAGGTAGGTTTTGATGCTGGTTTAAGCTGATCCTTTGCTGGTTCATGCTGGGCATGAACCAGCAAAGGATCAGCTTAAACCAGCATCAAAACCTACCTAACCAGCATCAAAACATACCTACCAGCACATGCTGTTTTTTTCACCAGGGAATCCAGGTAATAGTCTAAGAGACAAAATTTTAGCCTTTTTTAAACTAAAATTGATGTTAATACCAAAAATTCAACTAAAAATGTAAATTCTGTAGTTAAGTTAAATCCAGGTCAGATAATAGTCTGAGACCCAATTTTAGCCCTTATTTACCTAAATTTGATGTTAATACCTTTGTAGATTCAACTAAAAATTGAAATTCTTGCGTTTTATACAAACCTGTGAATGAGTCTGTACTGCCATCTAGTGGCAATATAAAGCTACAATATATTATATAAGAACAGCAGCAGATCACCATACATTACTAATTTACAGTAGTCAAAAAACCGTTCACACAAGGTACAAATGCACGTCTCACAAATATGTGTTGACAATGTGGTACAGAAAACTCTAAACTGCATCTCAAATGGAAGCTTTATATATATATATATATATATATATATATATATATATACAGTACTGTGCAAAAGTTTTAGGCCACTAGTATTTTCACCAGCTAAAAAATGGTTTAAAGTTAGTTATTTCTATCTTTTGCTGTAGTGTGTCAGTAAAAAATATTGTCTTACATTTCCAAACATTCTGTTTGCCATTAATTGTAATAATCTAGTGAGATTTTTGTTTGCACAAGGAGTCTGACAACAGCCAGTGCTCCACACAGAGATCTGATCTCATCATCATCAGTCTGTCTCTGGAATGACATGAAGACACAGAACAAACTGAAACAGAGTAAATCCAGAAGAAGTGTGGCAACGTCTCCAAGATGCTTCAAGAGACCTACCTGCAAAGCTACCTGAAAGATTTTGCGCAAGTGCACCTAGGGCAAAAGGTGCTGTAAACGCAAAGAATGGTCGCACCAAATGTTGATTTCATTTAGTTAATAGAAGGTAATTGATAAAGAAAATTTATTTATGGCAGCATCCTCATTTTACAGCATTTTTACACAAGTGCCTAAAACTTTTAACAGTGCTGCAGCTTTGCAGGTAGGTTTCTTGAAGCATCCTGGAGACTTTGTCACAGTTCTTCTGGATTTAGTCTGTCTGAGTTTGTTCTGTTTCTTCATGTCATTCCAGAGACAGACTGGATGATGATGAGATCAGATCTCTGTGCAGAGCACTGGCTGTTGTCAGACTCCTTGTGCAAACAAAAACCTCACTGGATTATTACGATTAATGGCAAAATGAATGTTTGGAAATGTAATCTGATTTCCTACTGACAAACTACACCAAAAGACCGACTTTAACTGACTTTAAACCATGTTTTAGCTGATGAAAATACTAGTGGCCTGACTTTTGCACAGTACTGTATATATACACTGGCTGCAGAATTATTAGGCATGTTGATATTCTGGTCATATTTTTTTTCCAAATACATTTTACCAATTCCAAACCACATCAGTCTTAATAACTACTGTTAATTTTGTATTTAATCATTTATATGTGATATATAATTGTCCATGAAGGCTGGAAGTGAAAAACTCCTTATATTCAGGTGTGCATAATTATTAGGCATGTTTTCTTTTACAGCTAAAATGAGCCAAAAAGATATTTAACCCAGACTGAAAAGTCCAAGTTATTAAATGCCCATGAGAAGAATGCAATACTAATGCATTAAAAAATCCTAAAAAATGCCCCTGACTTAATAAGAGTAACAAGCTGACATGTTGTGAAGTACATGAAGACAGTTTTTTTTTTTTTTTTTTTTTTTTTTTTTGTAGGCTTTATAGACAGATAAGTTGAGAGTGACTCTTGAAGGACAAGCATCACATCCTCTTGTACCTCTGATTCAAGAATTTATCTTCCAAAATCTGGCAGTACATTTTGGGAGTTCACGTTTAGTCTCCTATCCTGAGAAGTCTGACTTGCAGAGATGGACTAAAATGAACTCCCAAAACTTACTGCCAGATTTTGGAAGATACATTCTTGAATCAGAGGTACAAGAGGATGTGATGCTTGTCCTTCAAGAGTCACTCTCAACTTATCTGTCTATAAAGCCTACAAAAAAAAAAAAAAAAAAAAAAAAAAAAAAAAAACTGTCTTCATGTACTTCACAACATGTCAGCTTGTTACTCTTATTAAGTCAGGGGCATTTTTTAGGATTTTTTAATGCATTAGTATTGCATTCTTCTCATGGGCATTTAATAACTTGGACTTTTCAGTCTGGGTTAAATATCTTTTTGGCTCATTTTAGCTGTAAAAGAAAACATGCCTAATAATTATGCACACCTGAATATAAGGAGTTTTTCACTTCCAGCCTTCACCGACAATTATATATCACATACAAATGATTAAATACAAAATTAACAGTAGTTATTAAGACTGATGTGGTTTGGAATTGGTAAAATGTGTTTGGAAAAAAATATGACCAGAATATCAACATGCCTAATAATTCTGCACACAGTGTATATATATATATATATATATATATATATATAACACTGGAATTACAGAAGACTATCTTTTATGTTTGTCTGAAAATGATCTGGCATTGATCAAGCATCAGCACAAAAGTGCGGGAAGTTTTGTACGCCACTGGACTAAATAAACTTCACTTTGGCCCATCTCTTGTTGTCAAAACTAATGGAACGATTATAATTATCAGTTAAAATTACTCAGATAAAAAGTATCACTGTAGTTAAACCAGTACAAACAGTATAACGAATCAAACAGCCTAAGACTCGTCTGACTTACCGTACGAGAATAGTTTTGATATCAGTCAGGTAAGGTTAGTCCTTTATGGCAAACACGTGCTTGGCTTCCAAAAGTCAGATAACTAACTAAACTTCTTTCTTTCTTTCTTTCTTTCTTTCTTTCTTTCTTTAATACGTTTTCTCAAGTATCTCCAGAAAACATTCTTTGTCTAGTAATATTACTGGTTTACCACAGATGTTTATTGATTACTCTGTGAAGGTGTAAACTTTGAATATAAATTCACCTAAAATATTTACTAAAATACGCAACATTAAAAAATACTCGACATCAGTATTATAAGGAAATTGGCATCAGTGAAAAGACCTGTTCAAAAAAAAAAAAAAAAAAAAAAAAAAAGATTCGCGAATCAGATGTCACGTAGTTGCGTGACGTAGAATGCTGGTCCAGTCTCAAAAGAACATGGCGGCTGACGACAATTCAGAAGATTATTTTGTTAGAGAAATAGAAAAGAATGACGGGTCTGTTTTAAGAATGTATCAGTGCAGCAAAGGGGATGTGGGCTGTGTGGTATGGGACGCTGCTATTGTCCTGTCAAAATACCTCGAAACGGAACAGTTTAGCAGTGTTCAGTCTGGTGTTAGTGCGTGGTCCTCTAAGAACATTATTGAACTGGGTGCAGGAACAGGACTCGTGGGTCTTGTAGCTGCAACTCTGGGGTGAGTTATAAATGCTGTGTCATATGAATCCCTCTGTTAAATCGGCAAGATGTGGTCATGTAAACAACAACAACAACAACAAATCTATTTAGAATGAAACAGATTTTGAGTGATTCCTCTTCGTTCTGATAATAATAAGTAGTATGCACAAATGTGGTTCAGTTAAAAGTATTTTAATAACGTGAATAATGTGCACACGTAGGGCAAATGTTACAGTGACAGATCTGGAAGACCTGCAGCCTCTCCTTGAACTAAATATTAAGAAAAATCAGCATCTCATCCATACAGGCTCAATCACAGCCAAGGTACTGAAATGGTTTGTACTACATTTTATTCTACAGGATATTTTTAAAGGGTTGTTTTATTATGAATCCTATTTATTATTTACATTCTAGAAGCACACAAATTTTATACCAAAATAAACCAAAATTTAACATTTAGTTTCAGACCGAAATAAGTTTATAAATGCCTCTTTACAATAAAAGTTTAAGTAAAACTGATTAAATAATGACAACTTATAAAACATTTTCCATTTAAAAGGGGAGGAAATGTCGACGATTTTCTGCCGCATCCTCATTATATTCTGATGGCTGATTGTATCTACTATGAGCAGGTACTGTACCAATGAATATTACACAATGATGTATTTACTTTTCTTACATCTAAATCCTTTGTTGCTAATGTAGCTTTACAGTGCAGAATAGTTAACAGTACTAAGTTTAATAGCGTCAGTCAGTAATATTATTAAATAGTAATATTTGATATTTCACAGTCAGTGGAACCACTAGTGGAGACTCTGAAACTCTTGGCTGGACCGGAGACGTGTATCATCTGTTGTTATGAGCAGCGCACTGTTGGTGTCAATCCTGAGATAGAGAAGAGATTCTTTGAGGTAAGAGAATCAAACTATAAAACTAAATCTTCACATTGTCATATTTAGTGGGTGTGTTAGACAAGTCGATCCTTTAGCTCCAAGTAATGGTGGGTATTTTATATGGGTCATTCCAGCTGGAATCATCAAATGGTCCCCACCTGACCCCCTCAGATTTGTCTGAAAAAAAATCTATGTGATGGGTAAAATGCCCAATAGATCATATACAAAATTTCAGATCTCTACTATGCATACTTTTTTTTACAAAAAAATCTGTAAAAAAAAAAAAGTTTGTTTTTCACCCCGTTTTGGCATCACTGTCTGAGTGACCATGTTCAGACTGAAATATCTCCAGAACTAGTTGTGCCAGGTCCATGAAATTTTCTGGGCTAAGAGTCCTAGTCCAGAACTGCATGAATTACAACTCACAGCATTGTTACTGAATTTACACCTGAAGGCTGGCCCTCTACTTTTCTGTGAAACTATTACTTTAAGGGTTTTCAGAAGTCCATAGAAACCTCAATTTTCAGTGTATAAGCATCAAACTTGGTAAATGGTCTGATATGTACCATGTCTTTCACATCCTTTGACATCAGACAATAGAGTCTGATGGATGTTGAGATATTAAGGTCCAAAAATTAAAAAAAACTCATTTACACCAATGTTCAGAGCAATATTTCCCATGAATGACACCAAGTGTGAACATGAAACTTTTTTTTTGAAAGAGCATGTTCTTATTGATAAAATATAAAAAAATTAGGATGGGGTTTTGCCTCATTTTTCTGTAATAATTTTTTAAAAAATCATTGTTGTGTGACATTCACAACTACTGTAGTACCAGCTATTTTGAACTCATATGCCTAAATTAATGCTATAATGCAGTATTCCGTTTTGCTCGGGACTCGGGGAAATCCGACCTCCACCTCGGGAAAGTGCAATGGAACGGCCAATTAAGTTGGGGTTCCGAAACACACACTCGGGCCAGTTCAGTGCAGACCGAGTCGGTTGGAATTATCCATAGGCATCCATATTTTTGCCAACTGTTACAATGGAACGCATTTACGACGGACATCGGGAGAACTAACTCGGATTCACCGACTACCGACATTCAATGGAGTGCAACATAAGTACCTAATCTTGATGTTCCACCCAATCCAGTGAATAATACATCCATTTTCATTTGCCTTTGTATTTTGTATTTTGTATTTTTTGTATAAGTGGATCATTAATAAATTCTGTTGAAATGCCCATACCAAGTTGAATAGCAAAAGTGAACAATAGGATCAGTGACGAAACTCTGAGTTTTAAAAAAATCATTACAGAAAAATGAGGCAAAACCCCATCCTAATTTTGTTATATTTTATCAGTAACAATATGCTCTTTCAAAAAAACAAGTTTTATGTTCACACCTAGTGTCATTCATGGGAAATATTGCTCTGAACATTGGTGTAAATGAGTTTTTTTTTTTTTTTTGGACCTTAATATCTCAACATCCATGAGACTCTATTGTCTGATATCAAAGGATGTGAAAGACATGGTACATATCAGACCATTTACCAAGTTTGATGCTTATACATTGAAAATTGAGGTTTCTATGGACATCTGAAAACCCTTAAAGTAATAGTTTCAAAAAAAGTAGAGGGCCAGCATTCAGGTGTAAATTCAGTAACAATGCTGTGAGTTGTAATTCATGCAGTTCTGGACTAGGACTCTTAGCCCAGAAAATTTCATGGACCTGGCACAACTAGTTCTGGAGATATTTAAGTCTGAACATGGTCACTCAGACTGTGATGCCAAAACGGGGTAAAAAAAAAACTTTCTTACAGCTTTTTGTGAAAAAAGTATGCACAGTAGAGATCTGAAATTTTGTATATGATCTATTGGGCATATTACCCATCACATAGATTTTTTTTCAGACAAATCTGAGGAGGTCAGGTGGGGAACTTTTCCAAAATTTGATGATTCCAGCTGGAATGACCCATATTTAATTGTATGAGTAAAAAGACAATTCCCATGCTAAATCTGCTGTTGTCTTATTCCTCGTGTAATACTCTGTTTCACAGCTCCTTCTGAAAGAGTTCCAGTCGGAGGAGATCCCATCTGAGAAACAAGACCCTGAGTTCAACAGTCCTGATATTCACATTCTCCACCTGCGACGAAGACTCCATTGAATGTCTTATGTGCTCTTCTGTTTGAAATGGCGAGGATGTTTTGTGTGTGTTTGTGTTTCAATGGACTGTGGTGTTCTTGGTCAGATGTTTGACACTGAACCATATGAATGCAAACTATTTTTAAGTGCTTACTGAGGTCAGCCTTACAGGATTAATTCACTCCAGAATTAAAATTTCGTCATAATTTACTCACCCCCATGTCATTCAAGATGTTCATGCCGGTCTTTCTTCAGTCAAAAAGAAATTTTTGAGGAAAACATTCCAGGATTTTTCTCCATATAGCAGACTTCAAAGGGGACCAAACTGCAGTTTCAATGCAGCTTCAAAGATGCAAGTCTTGCACCATTACAAAAAAAGGTAAAACGATGTTAGACCATTTTGAAGTTTGGAGAAGAAAATGAGATGCGTTTTTCACCCTACCTTTAAGAAGAAAACACAAGACGAGGAACTAGCCACACGTGGCCTGCGTGAAGTCGCAGATTTGCATTGCAGAGGTAGTGCAAGATGAGCATATGTGGTTAAAAAGTATAGAAATTTGTATTTTTTTTGTGTGAAAATGGCAGATAATTTCGATAGATAAGACCATTATTCCTCTGGGATCAAACTGTAATTTGGACCTTCAACCCATTGGTCTCGTTTGAAGTCCACTATATGGAGAAAAATCCTGCAATGTTTTCCTCAAAAACTTTCATTTCTTTTTGACTGAAGAAAGAAAGATTTGAACATCTTGGATGACATGGGGGTCAGTAAATTATCAGAAGATTTTAATTCTGCAGTGAACTAGTCCTTTGTCAGCTTAGGTGTATTTTTAGACAAACAAGTTTAAGTGAATGGTTCTGATTGCACCTATGATGAACTGGTAAAAAGTCTCAAATGTTTTTTACATACTGATCCAGAGAATTTTGAACTGAGTGTGATCTGTAAATAAACACTTTCTGAAATGAATAAAAAGCACTTTTGTTGATACCAAATTTTAAAAACCTTTAGAAAATGCTAGAAAAGTCATGCGATTCAATCATGTAACCATGTGATTGTGTTATTGCAGCCGCTTTTACAGGAGGGTCAGTTTTGTCCATTTTCATTCTGGGTCATTGAATGCATTACTTTTGAGACGGCAAAATTGTGGTTGCAGTGTACAGTAGAGATGTTTATTAAGTTGGCTTGAGAAAGCCAACTTACTAAAGTGCTATTTAAAGTTCCAGTTATTATTCTTTTGAGACTGTATCTCCTCCTAGAGCTTTCACTCTACAAACTCCAAACTCAGGTTGCTATATCTTTTCTAACTGATCGGACTTACGATTTTCCAAAAACTGACGATTAAACCTGGGAAAAATCCCATAGACTTACATTGACGGAATGTTCAAATGAGCAACACTATTCAAACTACAACTGTCAGCAATCCCAGAATCCCTTGAGACTCAATCAATCTTCCCTTCTATGTACTGTATTTCTAATCCATTTAAACTCATTCAAACCCATCTATCTATCTGTCACTAGCCAAGCCTAGCAACTAGTCATGTTAGTAGCTTGCTAATAATGCTAGTAACTGACTAATCATGCTAATATCATGCTAGCAACTTGTTAATCATGTTAGAAACATACTAGCAACATGCTAATCATGCTATAAACATGATAGCAACATGCTAACAACTTGCTAATCATGCTAGAAACATGTTAGTAACTGACCAGTCATGCTAATATCATGCTAACAACAAGCTAATTATGTTAAAAACATGCTAGCATCTTGTTAATCATGTTAGAAACATACTAGCAACATGCTAAGCATGCTATAAACATGATAACAAATGCTAACAACTTGTTAATCATGTAAAAAAACATACTAGCAACTTACTAATCATGCTAACAACTTGCTAATCATGCTAGAAACATGTTAGCAACTTACTAATCATGTTAGAAACATGCTAGCAACATGCTAACAACTTGCTAATCATGTTAGAAACATGCTAACAACTTGTTAATCATGGTAGAAACATGTTAGCAACATGCTAACAACTTGCTAATCATGTTAGAAACATACTAACAACTTGTTAATCATGTTAGAAACAAGTTAGCAACATGCTAACAACTTGTTAATCATGCTAGAAACATGTTAGCAACATGCTAACAACTTGCTAATCATGCTAGAAACAGACTAGCAGCATGTTAGTAACTTGTTAATCAAAAAACTTTTTTTCTTTATCTAGTTATTAGTGAAATCTTTCATAATTTCTTAAGTAACCACAACTTATAACTTACAACAATAACTTCAGTAACTACAGAGCATAATTTGAAATTTCTTTTGACATTCAGAAAAAAAAAAAAAATAATAATAATATTAAGTTGAGATTTATAACATGCATTTATTTAATTAATAATTCCTAATAATGTTTTTGTAACACTTCAGATTAGAGAACCCATATTCACTATTTACTAAGAGTTTTTCCTAAACACTCTTTATTTGCTGCTTATTAAATTAGTTGTTAATTTTAGGTATGGGGTAGGATAGGGATCTAAAATATGATCATGCCGAATAAGGTATTAATATGTGCATTAAAAGTACTAATAAACAGCTAGTATGCTAGTAATAGGCATTCTAATAAGCAACTAATTAATAGTGAGAATTGGTCCTTAGATAAAGTGTTATTAATGTTTTCTATTAAAACATTTAGGCCACAATTAATTTCTGAGGCAGGTGTGACAGTTTCTCCTTTGAGTATAATATGGTGTAATTCAATGATTTCAATTTGGGGCACTTGGAAACATTTTTATTTTTACTTGTTAAGTCTATAAAATATAAATTATGGCTTTAAAATGAAAGTCACTTTTATTTATATAGCGCTTTTAATAATACAGATTGTGTCAAAGGATCTTTACAGTATTAAATAGGAAAATAGTATGTCAATAATGCAAAAGGACAACAGTAAACACTCAATTTTCAGTTAAAGCCAGTTTATTATTCATTCACTGATGTCATCATCCAACTCAGTTCAGTTCAAATATTATCTGTGCAATCAAGTCAATGATATCACTGGAAATTAACTAAGCAACTAAGCAAGCCAGAGGAGACATCGGCAAGGAACCAAAACTCAATCGGTGACAGAAATGGTGAAAAAAATCAGGTGCTTGTGCAATTGCTAATAGTAATACTGAACAGATTCTGTAATGTTCAACTGATTGCATCTTGGACCACCTGATATCCCCCTTTTTTTGCACAAGTACAGTATATGATTGATTTAAAGTAATCCTTGAATTTAGTAATGCAAGGTGGGGATATGATAGGAACTGAAGAGAATAGCTTGAGCTTCTATATTTTCAAGATCCCATTTATCAATGTAACTTTTTAGGAATTAGGCTAATGCCAGTTCTTCGTTAATTCTTAAGTATATAAACAGCATTTACTGGTTTACCAACATGTTATGTTCAGACTTAAGGCTATATTTGGTAGAAATTACTGTTGCACAATTTGCAGGTGGGAGGAAAAACCTTCTACACATAACACTGCGCCCTTTTCTAAAAACAGCAGTCTAACAATTCAAGAGCCTAGGGCAGAACTTAAGAATACATTGAAAGAGAAGACTGCTCATTTAGGTGAACTCACGGAGCTGTCATTGTATCGTGGAAGGTAAAGTATATCGTTTATATCTTCAGAATTGAGTTTATCTGCGTATTATCTGCTTAATTAATGAGTGTGCAAAACCTTTTTTTCCTACAAAAACAGAAACAGATTTTTTCAAAAAGAAAAAAAATGCCTCCACCTCCTCTCAACAAGAAACCTAGGAATGAAACCACCACAGAAGACAGCACGGGCACTCTCAACAACCCTTTAAAATTCTTGGATCAGGACTACCAGGAGCTGCAAAAGAGCTGCATCACCAATAAAATAGGATTTGTCGATGACAAGTTCCCTACAGACAGCAGCTCCATTGACCCAAGGAAGAAACTTAAACTGGATCTGAACCGAGTAAAGTGGTTGAGACCATCAGTAAGTACGGACTTTTTATCCTCAGACTCTTAGTAACTTTAAAGAATATTTTAAAATAGGCATTATTGCTTGAAAGAATTAAAAAGAACTTGCTGAAAATAACCTGCCGTCAAGTGTCACAAAATATCTCTTAGGGCTTGTCAGAACAGGTTTACTATTGTGAAAAGACATCTCAAGTGTCATAAAAAATCTGACCCAAAGTGCATTATATGAAAACATTTCTTTTTCTGGTATTAAATCTCTAGGCCAAATATTATTGCATAATTTATTTATTTTCTCTCTTTAGGAAATAGTTACAGACCCTCAGGTCATTGTAACAGGAGTGTCCAGGTTTGACTATTCCCAAGGACCTTATTTAGGTAAGGGGGGGTAACTAGTTACGTGTAACGGAATTATGTAATTTAATTACAAAATAAATGTAATTGTAATTAGTTACAGTTACTGAGAAAAAATGTGTAGTTAAATTACAGTTACTTTTGAAAATGTTAATGATTACAGAGAGGGTTACATCTGAATTTTTTCACACACACACACACACACACACACATACAGATTTAACTGACTTACTTTCATAAATTGCATTGACTGCTCTAAAATGAGACGCTAATGTTTTGGGAGTTTAGGACAGAATAGGACACATGCGTATTCCTAACTGTTTTATTTCCTGTTTAGGTTTATGCATATACTTTATTTTTTAAGATTAATTGTTTTCCTGTTATAACTATGCAAACATTTGATTTCAAAACCAGTATCATAGCTATTAAACTATTTCTTGTTATGATTTTAAATCTGTATTTAACCTCAAAATGGTCTCAAAGTAAATAAGAGATGTTAAGTCTAAATTTGTGGTGGCTGTGCTTTAAATTAAATTATTACACGGCTCTGTGGAATGCTTGATTCTGATTGGTCAGTCATGACATTCCAAAGTATGTTATTCCCCAGTAACAACTGGTAAAAGCTAATAACACAGACTCATCCGGGCAACTTAAGTTGGCGCTATACGCTTGATAGTTTTTCTTGGTGGAAGCTATACGTTTGGTTAGCTAATAAAATATTAAATCTCAATTCAATATTATGTGTACAATTTTTTTATTTTTTAATTCAACTTGCTGCTTGCTACCAACTGATGTCTTCATGGAAGCTTCACGTTCAAATATTTCAACTCAGATCAGTGTTTTGTGTCTAATTGTTTACTTTTGTGGCAGGCAGCTGTGTAATAAGTGGGATAATGTACATCCAGCCTTGTTGTTATTGCAAAATAAAGATGTATGTTATCCCTTACTTATTATAATGTTAATTCAAGTGATGAAGGATTTTGAAAGTCTGACAGTAATCAGTGTTGAGTGCTACTGTAAGGTTAACTCTGCCTGGTTTAAATGTTTCAAAATGATTACCAGTTGAAAATATTAGAAATATAAAAAAGTAATCAAAAAGTAATAAAATGTAATGAGTTACATTAATAAAGTAATTAAAAAGTTGCACTGCTTATTACATTTTAAATAGAGTAACTTGTAATCTGTAACCTGTTACATTTCCAAACTAACGTCCCCAACACTCTGATCAGTGGAAAGATCTATTTCTCTAATGTCTGTGCCTTTATCTCAGGAAACTGCTGGTTTCTTGCTTCAGTTGGGGCTTTAACATTTCAGAAGGACGTCATGGACCAGGTCATGCCAGCTGACCAGTCATTTGGTAAAGATTATGCAGGGATATTTCATTTCAGAGTGAGTTTGATCTTTTCCAACATAACATGAAAACATGAAA